>NC_040011.1:36225808-36525808 GCF_000972845.2 Larimichthys crocea | reverse complement strand
TTGAACACTGCAGCAATGGCATCCATCCTCCACACCTGTCAGGGTCACGACCCATCGATCCTTCCCAGGATTGGCCTCCTAACTCTCTGGACCAGATGATTTCATTTCACACCTCCATCTGACTATCACTCCATCTATACATCCAACTGCTCTATCCATCGACACATCTATTACCAGCTATCTGTCTCTCAGTTAAGGCGATGATCCTTCTACTCATCTCCGTTCTCTGGACTTTATCATCAGGGCTCTAACTTTAAAACCACAGTCACACACACACACATCCCTTAAAGCCCTCATTGTCCAGCGCAGTTGTGCCTGCCAACAGCAGGAATCTGAGACACAGAAAGTTAAATGAAAGCCTAAATTTAACTGCTATTTATCTCTGATCCCCATAGCAAGCGGCTTATTAAAAACAATCTGAGGAATTTGAAGGGTGCTACTTAGCGTGCTAATAGGCCAACACGCGTGTCTCTGGTGACACATGAGGGGCTATATGGAGGGAGAGAGAGCCCACGTTCTGGGGGATTTGTGGACACCAAATACTCTCGGGGGCAACTGAATGAGATCCATGGAGGAAATGAGTGGAAAAAGAGATGCTTCCTAAGGCGTTAAGGTCAACCTGGGTCAACGGATGGGTAAGTGAGTGGAAAAGAACGGGTCCTGCACTGCAAATAGCAGACCTGGATTAAGCGGTCTACAAATCATTCTTAGTGTTTGGTTTAAAGTCGCTTGGGGCCTCTACTGTTTGTGGTTCTCCACAAAGGACAATACAGTTTCATTCTGCAGTGCCACAAATATTAAGCAACACAGAGCAAAAATGCTATACTGTGATTTAGCATTAGTTTTTGTAATTGGTTGCTCATGGAAAGAATGTAAAGACGTGGTGACGATGGGTTGGAAGATATGAAGATTGAGCAAGAGTGAAGGGTTAAGAGAGTGAGAACAAGAGTGAATGAAGGAGAATAGATAACGATGGAGGAAAAACTGGAAGGGAGGGTGGAAAGATCAGCTTGGGTCAGCTGATGGTTAACGGCACATTGAGGATCATGTTCTACAGTGGTCTGAGATTTTTACTGTCCCTCTTTAATACCCCCATCTCAGAGCAAATAACCTTGACATCTGTATTTCTACTTAGAGAGGACAAGAAGAGAAGAAAAGGAAAGAGACTAAAAAGAACAAAGAATCGATGAATGAAAATGAATTGAAATGAAAAACACAACACAGCAAAGTGAACAGACAGTAAAAGAAAAGTCCCTTGATTCAACAAATGAGAATCCCAGCCCTCTATGACTGTTTTGCAGGTGTGCGGGAGTCAAATAATGTGCTGGCAAGCTCATTATGGCATTATACTGTTACAGTCTTCCACAGTGGAAACATCTTGACTGAATCACAGTCCAAAAAGACCAGAGCGCCAATCAAACGACAACTGAGATCCTGTCAATTGAAAGTGACACTGGTGGTTTTGGCTGAGCCCCGCTCTGCCGAGCGTAGTAAAACAAAGGATTTGAGAAAACAACGAGAACTGGGCTTGAAGCTGGACCCTGGATCTTAAGAAATAAGATTATGTTTGAGATCAATTCAAACGTCAATATAAAGAAACAAAAATCTGTCGGAGCTTTTTAGAAATTTTTTAAAAAGTGAGAGACAGCATGTGAGCGTATTGTTTGGAAAGATTATGTCGAGTTATGTTGATTTAAGCAGATGCAAACGTATGACGAGTGCCAGATGTACTGCATTAACCCTTCTACATTCTTACGCATCTCACATCTCACGGTTGATGTGCATATGAATGAAACTTGTCATAAACTGAGAGTACAATAATGATAAAATCAAGTGATCACCAAAGTTATGTCAGTTCACTCTGAGTGCAATCCATCCAATATTTGTCAAGACACCCTCAAAACCACAAATGTTGTGGTGGTGCAGAAAAAAGTCCGATAATCAAACCAAACCAAAAACACATGGATTCATCCTATGGGGACCAAGAATGTCTGCACTGTAAGAAAAATGTACATTTATAGAAAATAACTAGATTTTCTTTTTTTTTTTTTTTAAAGAATTGTACACAAAACTACACATAATTACATAATTAACTGTAAATTAACAACCAAACTGTTATTTCAAGTATGCCAATAATGACAAATTACAGTTATTTCTCATTTTTGTACAGGGAAATTATAGTAAAATACCACTGTCTCTCTGTAGAGCTATTAATGTCATCTGATTTTTGTCTACAAAATTTCCTGAGATATTTCAGTCTAAACCAAGCAACTCATATTGCTATAATTACGGCCACACCTCAAGCGTGGTTACAACCGCCACACATTTTTCATTTGACTTCACATCAGTGCATGTAAAGAATCTGTCAATACCTCTATTGATGAACACATATGAAAGTTATTTCTTTTAGACATTCAAAAAGATTTAGTAAATGTCTCCTTTGCTTGCTTTGTGGAAGAGGCGCTGTTGTTCATTACAGCCAGATGCAGGTTCTTTTGGTCGAAGCGTATGTTACTGATGCTTTCCTGGAGCTGTCTGCAGAGTTCGAGTGCGCTTCCATAAGGCATAGGTAGCGTCATACCCTGCACACATGGGCTGCACTTGCACAAAACATTTAATCGGAGACAGGATCATCAGTGTACCTCAAGCGTGCACAGATGTCCGCGTATGCCAGAGTGTGTCAAAGAAACGTGAATGAAAAACAGCGATTTACTCACACTGAAGACTTTTTATTCACTTTAAAGAAAAGCCCTGTTTAGCCTGTCTGCCCTCCGCCTCTTCAATGTTACCGCAGCACCACACCACATAGCACAAATGTGACACCACAGTACACAAGACTAAAGAGCGCAATACCACATGCACAATCACAACCAGCAGGAGAGAGGGGCATGGTGTGGGTCTCCTACGCATGAAGCAGGACTCGATGTCTATCATATAGGGTATCCAAACTATGTGAAGAGTACATTTGTGTTGGGTGAAAAAAAAAAGATGAATAAATGAAGGCTGGAATGAGGAGAAAGAGGACAGAAAACAATAGACTCATTCTGCATCCCTCAGGGGAGAAGAGGGAAGATGGAATCAGAAAAGACGCCATTCTTTTTCCTCTTTTTCCTGTTTCTTTTTTACAATTAGTGAATATAAGTGTGTGTGTGTGTGTGTGTGTGTGTGTGTGTGTGTGTGCGTGCGTGTGCGTGTGTGTGCTTGACATGCTGGAATAAAGTCAAAGTCCTCATGGGTTTGTTGGGTTGCCTCCAAAATCTGCGTCTCTGCTTCTATCACATGCACATATGGCTACATGGCTATGCATTTATGTGCATATGTACTGTACTGAATGTGCCGGCATGAAGGTTTTGCGTTTGTGTACATATTCATGTACTTGTTTATACTGGTCCTTATGTTGAAACATGTTTGTGTGCTCTCTGTAACCAGGTTAGATGTCTTCCTCAGGGCTCCAATACGGATCCAAAAAGATTTCAACTAACTCGATTCAGTTCCATCCCCAACTTCAACATTAACAATAGTCGAGTCCGGTATCAGCGCCTGGGGTCAGATACTGGTCTGAACTGCCAGGGCGTATTGTGTGTGTGTGTATGTGTATGTGTGTGTGTGAGACTGATGATTGACAGTTGGCAGACCTGTAAACAGACCAACAGACTGAAAGAATGACAAGGAGACAGACGGACAACTTCAGGAGCATTAAAGCCAGGTCATTTGATCCGTTTTTTGTGAAGGGCCATTTGACCCCCTAAGTGAACAGATCAGACCTGTCGAGGAACTCTTAACCCCCCTACCACCAACTCCAACCCCCTCCGGTTCTCTTGCTACACCCCCCATTACCCCCTACCCCTTGAAGAAACCTATAGCCGGTTTCACATTCTTTCTATATTTGATGTTTGTTGCATCCTTCTTCTACACGACAGATCCTAAACAGGACATCCAATAATGTGTAACAAAACAAAATAACCAATAGCACATTTGTTTTGCTGTTAGAGAGAGATTCTTTGGCTCAGTTCACCTACTCAAAAAAAAGGTGCAGAGGTCATCTTGCAAGACAATGTTACAAAGAACACGTTGTCTCGTTTGGCAACACAGATGAAGACCTCAGGCTGTTGTTCTTCATACAGTAAGTGTTGCAGGAGTTCTGACAAACAATATCAGATTGTTACAAAGGGAACAAACTGATTTAATCACAAAATGTTTCACAAAACTCGTGTTTCCTGTTGCAGAAAATGCCACACATGTAATGAACCCTACTCAGAATGTCCGCTGGTGATAAAACGTAATAAGAAAAATGAGGATGGAACACAGACACGCTGTCAATTAGTCACCAGTTCCCTCTAGGTTTACAACAATTGAAACAATAAATCAGGTTTGCATAGAAATGGCCACATTTTTATTAGTCTTATTGATATTATTTATGCATTATGCAGAATGTTTTCCATTTTCAAACATCTCTCATATGTATTTTCTTCTGCTTATTACAGTACCCACCCGCCTCACCAGTCCTCCACTTCTAGTGTGAGAACAGTGCCAGGGTGCTGATAGATGTCCAAACCCTAGAGGGACAAAGGGAGTGGTCTAAGGCTGGGTTAGACAGGGGAGGGTCTATGCATGTGTCCTGTTTAGTGTGTCCTGTTTTGCACACACTAAATTGGACTTGTTTGGGGTTTAAAGCTTACTGAAGGGGAGAGATTATGGGTCTCCACTCTTGCTAAAAAGTCAAGGGGTTGTGAGGTTATGGGCTGAGGATTATTATTAGACAAAAGAGGCTCAAAAAATGACAGCAGTGATGCTTGTGTGGCCTGCAGCAGAGATCTAAAACTGAACCAGAGATTGACTTCATTTGGGTTGCATTAATATCTTAAGATAATATCTCAGTTCTGCAGCGTGTGAACTGCCTCAACAGTCTGTCAGCAGCACAGACTATTTACAGATATGGGTCTGGTTAAAGTGACAGCAGGGACCAACACTAGGCCAAAATAAAAGTGAGCAACAGCTGTCTTTGTGTCACCATATACACTGAGCTAAATATACATGACAATCATTCCAAGACATGACGGATTGCAAGGGTTTCATATGTATCCTTTTTCCCCTCTTCATCATCCTCACACATTTTCATCTTATTGTAACCTCTCACTCCAGATGAGCCACACCGCCCATAACGGCTCCAGTCAACGATATTAAATTAGCTCACAAAAGATAACAAGCACAGCTGCTTTGCACTATTTCTGCTTTGTCTTGAGCCCATTAAACACGCAGACACACACACACATGTTAATTCACACAAAGAGCAAACACGCCCCACCGGTGAAACCTTACTTTGAAATGTTAGGTCTACTGTCATGTCTAGGACATGACCCAAGGGAAAACATAAAAGGCAATCGGTCAGTTTAAAGAAGCGAGTATTAATGAACGTGGTCAAAGAGCAAGGGAGAAACAGAGTAAAGACATAGCATTACATGCTACAGGCTGACCCCACTTTACAGAGGTCCTGCTGAGACGAGGAGGAGGAGGAGGAGAAGGAAGATGGAGAACAGGCAGTAAAGTTAAGAACAGGAGGGGAGACACCACACAGAAGGAGAAAAATGATGTAAGGAAACACCAAACATGAGGATATTGTTTGAAAAATAAAGAATAATGGATGCAGCAAGTTGCCGTACGGGGGTGCAGAGTGAAAAGATGAGTCGAAGCAGGAAAGAGATGTTTGGAGGTAAATCGGGGCGACAGAGAGAACGGGGAGAAAGAGGGCAGCGAGGGGTTTGGAGGAATGTGAGAGAGGCGGAGAAAGGGGTCAGCTCAGGAAGGCTTCCAGCTGCGCTCCCTCCACTCTGATCTTATCTGGCCTGTTTGCTTGGGGTATACACAGCGCTTCCACACCCCTCCTACCCCCTCAGATCTCCTGCAGTCACCCCTTCTGTCCACGATATATCTCCAACAGGCAAAGAATCCGTGTAATGCCATGATTCACCTGCTTTGTCCACAAACACATGGGCGCATAGAAATACACGTGAACTTGCACGTACACGCAAACACAGACACAGAGCAAAAGTCCTGGACAGGAAAGATAAACATCTTGGTACTCACGCTCCATTTACTCTTGTCTGTCTTCCCAATAGAGGAGGAAACAGAGACACATAAAGCTAATGTGAAAACAGGGAGTTTAAAAGTTCAGAGGTAATGAGACCAAATAAAGTTAGCTGATCTGTGTTACAGATTTATTGGTGTACCAGACAGACAATTGTCACGTCTGTCTGATTGGATCAAAACCTGCTACGAATAAATCAATAAGGAGATTGTGTGCCAGGAAAAAAGAAAATCTCCTAGACATCTGCTCGTTAAAAGAAAAAAAAAAAGGCTTGTTTCCTAAATGTGTTAAATGTTTTCCAAAAGTCACGTCTGTGCGATTGGAAAACTATAAAACAGGGAGGATTTTCTGTTGAATTACAGTCGTTAGGCTCATCAGGGGAGAAAGCTGGCACAAAAACACAGACGGTGATAAAAAAAAATAAAAAAAAGTTAGTAAATAACAGACAGGATATTTTTTTTTCCTGAGCTGTCAGGCTGAAAGATCCTGTGTTCTCCCATAAAAAAGACTGAGCAGTAAAAGAATGTGTTTATCCGTTAGTTAATATAGATGCTTTTTTTTTTACCCGCAGACCAAAAAGGATTAGTAAATGTGTGAGAGAGAAAGAGAGTGACAGATCAGAGCACGCAACTACATCACAGATGTATAGTAATGTAATGTAAAAGTCATGTAGAAACTGAACACAGTGCAGGATACGTCATTGTAGAGCACGACATGTCAATGAGTTTTCAATAGTTGGGCTTGGATCACTCAACGTCTTGCATAAAAACATTTGAAACATCTAACAAATCCATATGCGCCTTTGTAAAAGACTACCAGCAAATAGACCACATGCCAGAAAATGCGACCTCCCATCGCGATGCTTCTGACAAAACAAAGTTCTAAGTAATCTGATCAGAAGTATTTTTCTCCTGCCCGTGTGCTGGGTTGCTTTGTAGATGATAACTCGAGCCAATTTTCCCAATTAAAACTATATTAGAGAAGTGCTTTGTACGGGTGGGTTGGCTGTTACTCTCAACAACATGTTTTATGATGGTGCAGCTTTATTTAGGTCAGGTTATAAAAGAGTTCCTTATTTAAGGCCCAATTTAGGCAGTTATAGCTGTGTATACATACTTTTTTGGTTTAATCCCGACTTTAAAACAGCCAAACTCTTTGTTTAGATCGTAAAAGGAATCATATGGGGCTCGAGGCAGAACCCCATGTCAAGATGGTTTTGCAATAATACAATATTGAGACACGACACAGGGCAATTTAAAACGACAGAAAGACACTGAATGAATTATATTAGATACCATATGTGCACTCCACATATATCTTAAATTCTTGCGTTTCCATTCATCAGAATCAGGCTGTACACATCCGTCTCTCTGACACTCCCTCCTGCCTTGCTCTCCTCACTCGCTCTACTCATCCTCTGCTTTGCCCTTGTTCCAGATCTCACAATCAGAACCACATGGATGTGAGAAAAAAAAACTCCAAGTAAATAAACAAGACCAAAGAAAGGCCAGCACGGTTCCAAAAGTGCATCCTCTGTGCTTGGATTTAAGAAGTATTAACAGCAAGTAAAACAATGACAGCACCATAAAAAATGTTTTAATGCGTCTAAATGTGTCTGGCGGTATGTTTGTGTGTGCGCGTGTAAGCGTTTGTGTTCTCTGCAGTCTTGTCAAAACCACAGACGCCCTTCTTCTTGATGTGTGTCAAGGCTGCGGCTTCTGACAAATATCTTGTACCAGATGCATAATCACACAAACAAACACGTGTCTAAGTGCGAGTAATGACTCGATCACATTCACACGCATCTGATGCTTCAACACATTCAGGATCTCAACTCATCTCGGCTCCAAATGTATGCAAATAACTGCAATTGTGCGCTGGCAGTCCAGAAAGACCAGCTGTATAAGAAAAGGTAAGAAAAAGAAAGTAGAGAAAACTTTTTTAAAAAATGGCAGAAAAGAATTTGAATGCAGCCAGAGAGAAAATGAGAGAATGAGAGGAAAGAGAGATGGTGGAGCTGATAGATTGTCCACATGTTCAACCCAGATATTCCATGTGTAACCAGAGCTGACTGGACATCTGTGATATACTCTCCTGGCTCCCAAAATACACTTAGGACTCATTTTATTATGATTCTTGAGTCGAATAGCAAATATGCAGATAAGCCGTCCCTATAGAGGCTGGCAATGGAGATACGCTGTTGGATGGTATGCAGAAAGCTCCGAACGCTCACGCAGGAGAATTGCAACACACGTGCGAGGTGAGCTAACATGGAAGCCCACACATACACTCTGCAACAAGAATGCAGAGGCGCACAAACATTTGCCTAATATGTAAAAAACAGATGGATCGCTGATAAAAAAAAAAAAAAGTTTCAACATGTGCAGTATATTTTGGGATACTCCTCCACCCCGACCAACCCCTCCCCGATCTGTGCCTCCATCTGGCCCGAGGCAGTTAGACAGCGAGCAGAGGCAGCAGCGACAGTGTTTCTTGACAGAAACCAAGTGTTTCAATTTAATGGCGGCAGGTCACGGTGTGTGTCCACCACTGCGCGGCCATTAACACTTATTTAACACCCATTATCACACAGTCACAGCCACATCGAACCACTAAACTGCTGATAAAATGCACATAATGATGATGTACATATGAATTTACACTCGGGCCAATTTCTAACCAAACCGGAGCATGGCCAGTGATCGGATCGAGTTAGACAGGGTAATTTATGTGTAATGATATTGCAATTATGTTCAGATATCAACGCTACTGGAAAACAACTGGGCGCAAAATCCTCAAATCCGGCTAAGTAAAACCTCAGGGAGTGAAATGACCCATCAACAGCTTTGGCAGGCTGTTTCACACACGCACACACACACACCAAAGCTTTAAAGCTTTAACTGCAGCCACTGCGGTTCCATGTTAAGCCGCGGATGTTACATACGGTTGTAAACATGAGAGCAGGACGACGTCTTGGTTGTTAACTGTTGCCATTTGAGGTTTTTAAACTTAAATGTGTTTGAGTTGATTGAGTCTCTTGTTTTGACTCCCTGAAAATTGACCAAGACCCCTGATGATTATTATATAGTTCCTTTCATTAAAAACACATATGATTATCTGGTTATTCTTTCAGATTTCTCATTCCATAGCAGAGTTGTAATTTATAGGGCCTGTGGTCCACTTTTTCTGTGTCAGCAAAATAGAGCAGCCAGAAAAATGTTGCTGTCACAGGCGGCTATAAAATGAGGAAATTAGCTCGTTGGACAGACACACCTGAGAGAGCGCCCACTTACCCTGTGAAAGTCCCTCTCCATCTCCACATTGTCTGTTTACCATATGTGTGATCGCCGTCTCCATCCCCCCACCTCACTCCTGGCTGAACTTTGGGTTAATGTATACATACAGCGAACAGACTGACCCACTGCGGAGGTACGGCAGCATAAGGGCCGTCCAGACACCATAAGACACACTTCTCAGATCATAAATACAAGTATGGAGATGAGGACACATAAGGAGAGACGTGTGTCTCTTGTGAAAGAACACAAAGATGGGATGCAGGGAGAAAAAAAATGAAGGACAAAAAGACAAAGACACATTCGCAAAGGTCAAACTGAGAGAGAAAGCAGGCCTGACACACATAAATACACCCCTCCCCAAGCAGTGGTGTTAACTTGTTGAGAGCTGTCCCACACTCCACTCCAAAATGCCCCTCGCCTCCCTGTTATGACAGAATAACATGGACCAGTGATGCTGAGGGCTCATTCAAAGATTTCAGGCCCGGTTTTACGAGCCTAACTCTCATTAAAGAGGTGCTGGGAGAGTGACGAGTCTGTTGAGGGGCTTTTACACTGTGCAGGAGCATGTTCAGCACAGTTAGACCATCTGGATCACCAATGCCCTGCTTCACACCTACAAAGCCCCCTCCTCCATGGCTCCAAAGGAAAGATACCTTGATTGCTCACTGCACTCTGTGTCTGGGAGGGATAAACGATAACCTCTGCTCCAAGTCTGACTCCCTATTTGTCTGGGTTCACGTCCAGAGATGCTATCTGTCCAATAAATCCAGGTGTGTTCGCGTGAGCCCCGTCCTGCAGCTGGATCAGCCGCGCTGCATTCCTGATGGATTAACTGGGCTGTAAATGCCAAGGAAAAGACTGATACTGGAAACTCATCTCTGTGGATCTTTATCCATGCTGGACATCTTCAAAGATGACAGGATTGCAAATAAAGCCCGTTCACATACTCACAAGTTTGGTGGAGCATTCAAGAGACAGCCTTATTTCTCGTTTCTAAACATATGAATGCAAGTTTCAGATCAGTCTTTTTAGCAAAAATTCAGATAAATGATTAAACCGGTTTAGTCACAGACCGCAGCACAAAAAGGGATCGTTTGACCTCACAGCGCTCTCAGCCAGAGGGTGGTGTTAAAGAGTTATTCTGCTCCCTCATTAAAAGGCTATTCACCTTGTCACCTGCCACTTGTGATAATTAAAGAAAACATCATAATAGTTACCACATTTGGCGCTGTCTGCTCAACACTGCTCTGTAAGCTCTTGCCACTCCTACTTGCTCTCAACTATATTAGCTCAAAGTTTTCAGAAAATGTTTTGATAGTGATTATTTGAGACATTCAGGGGATCTATTGTGGTCTTATCGTGTTTATTTTAAGGCTTTGTATGGCTAACCTTATAAGAAGCTCATCACAGTTGTTTTAAGGACAAAACTGAAAGAAAAACTATAATACCTCCAGACTACTACTATTTGAAGCCAACGATAACTTGTAACTCGTGCTTACTTTTACTTGGCAGCGCTCATATTTTCACATTTTCCTTTTTAAAGCGACAGATATTAAACAGGTATTTGGATTTAGGATTTGCCTGCTACTTAATCCACTAATTTGGATTACAAATTGCATTATGCTCTGGCATTATTTGCGGACTGGAGCCTCCTTCTGGTTAAGAACATCTTTGAATAAAAGCATATATAACAAGGACATATTAGAATAATTACCAACCTCTCAAACGCCATCTGCTAACTTAACTGATTCTCTTGCTCCACAGACACTGTGAATGATTCTGCGGCGATGCTCTTAAATCAGTCCAAGACTGAAGAAATGAATTATGTCCCTGTGGTTTAACATACCACTTTTTGATGCACACTGGTCTGCTGAAAACAATTCGTGTTTTGAAATCATCTGCATCAGACAAAGCATTACTGTTTGAAAAGCAGCGAATCAGATGTTCTTCTAAATCAAATGTTACTTTGATGCCATGTGCTTTTCAGATGATTGATATCTCATTTTCGATCAACCCTAGTCAGATGTGCTCTGTTGCATGATCATAAATATTTATTTAGTGCCATTCAAATAAATCCAAAACGCTGGTGTGAAGATCCTAAAATTACAGCTTTGTACAACTTAGTAAAACTGCCACTTAATAATTTACACAAAGTACAGTATTTTTTGTGCAGAACATTTTTCATCTGTGGCGATTAGAAACACTTCATGTTTATGTTCTGGAAGTCTAGACGTTTTTCCATCCTTGCACCATTACATGGAGCTGTGATAGGCATGAGAAAACAGCCTCATAAACAGCAATGCCTCAGTTCTCTGACTTGCCTGGAAAAAGACAATGATGTAAATATAAACAGACCCTACATAGCTTGTCACTCAATCGCAGGCTCTTATTAGAACTGAATATGTTATTGCTAGCCAAGAAGTAATGACCTACAGTCTGATGCTTAAATATGAACACATGGATGCAAAATGATTTAAATAAGTTAGTGTCCCCTCAGTTACCCACTCCACGTTTTCTGCTTTTGATGACCTTATGGCTAACGTTTTATGTCAATATATAATTGCATCCAGCAGGATTTTCTATGAATCAGCGTGGTAACAACTATTACAGGATGAGTTTGTCTGTTCACAGAGTTCGTCTTGGCTGGTGTACTCATCCCAGGATTCACTGCCTGGCACCCAGCCCTTTGCTCCTCTGTGTGTTACTTGGGTCCTTTTGGGCCTTCATGGGCTCCCAACTGGCCGGCCTATGTCCAGCTGTTTATTTTTCAAAAGGAAGAATGTCGGCCCTGCTGTTGAACACTGTGGTTTCACAAAGTTAACTTTAATAAGAAGGCTGATGAGAGACAGAGAGGGGAGGGGTGTGGATGTGGTTTATGTGGAGGTGCATATAGTGTGTGTGTTCCTGATTTTTTTTTTTTTTTTTTGTGCTGTACAGAATGCATGATCACGGCTGGTGATGTTGACAGTTTAAATTAATTTAGATCCAGAAATGTCAGCTTAATCATTTCATGCATTCTTCTGCTTGTCAAAATCTGAAGCATTACATTATCCACAATGCAACGTCCTGGCCGCCAGTTCGGTCAGACGTCCGGTGTCTTATGCTAGAAGTGATGAAGCCTGGAGCAGAGATGAGAAGCGGGCTAGAGACTTTTCATTTCAAAGTCAGTTACTCAAGTGACATGGCATTTGATAAGACTACATGAAGTACATAAGACTGTAATCACTATACTTAACACAGATCAGACTAGTTTTTAATCTAAATTACTCACTTAGAAATGTATCTTTTTCATTGCAACCTTTCACCTCAGTGATAGAGGCACAACCATCTCCAAACTAAATATTTCCAACTAGCCGAGAGACAGCATTCTCCTTCCCTTCTACAAATAAACCAAGCGCACTCGAGCCTTCCAAGAACATCTTCTAAATGAGGACAGCACATCAGGAGGAGTCACTCATTTTTATTCCACTCTTACAGTGACCAGAGGGAATAACAGGCACATCAGCTGAAGGACAAAAGTAACCTGAGGACATGAGGTTTGTACAGCTGTGCAGTAAAGATGCTGTACATATGACAATGGTATCTGTAGTCTATAATATAGTGCTAAATATAAAGCAGGCTGTAAGGAAAGAAGGATGAAGAGAAGGGGAAATGGCCATTTCCATTTCCTTCCTAACAATGTCTATCATAAAGAAATTACCAATCATGACATCTTATGCAGCATTTTTCTTTTAAAGACTAAATCCCAGTTTAAGATAAAGGTACAGTATGTCAGGTTAAATAGCTGCGGTAAGTCTGTTCAGCAAAGAAAACAAGATTTACTCTTAACTTCATCTTGAGCAGAAACAGACTCAAACTGCTGAAAACACCATACAGACCAACTCTAGGGGATATGCGTGTGTTAGTGAGTGTGCGGACACTTGACTCTGTGCAGCAGCAGGATAAAAAAGTATTTTGTACTTTTATAAACTGTTTATTTTCTTTCTTAGTTTGAAACCTCCTTTCCCCTGCAGAATAATGTAAGGAGACACATGGATTTTCTGCCATAGGATACCCTCTTCATAACTGACTTCATACACCGTGAATTTAAAGCTATGTTGTCGTTCACTGGGAACCAAACAGTAAAACATATGCCTGCAGACATCAAAACAAACACGCTGGCAAAACATGAGTGCAAGTGCACTCACACAAATATATAGTATGTAATAAACAGTATAAGGAAGCAGAGACACACACTTACACAGCTTGTTATGTGCTGCTCTCCAGCATAGTAATACTAAAAAATTGCCTACAGCCCAAAGCCACGGCAGAACAAATTTAAAACAAGACCACTTATAAAAACAAATTTCCTGTGTTTATTATTTTTAAAATGGCCATTAATGGATCTTATATGGACTATGTATTCTTCCTGTGGCGATAAGATTGCAAAGGTAGCTCCAAGCTTCCTGTCTGATTTATTATGACTTAAAAAACAAAAAGCAGGCCCTGGGGTTAGTTAGCCCTACCGTGGGTCTCCGTCTCCCTAAAGCCAGGCTTCCTCCCCGTCTCCACCTCCAGGCAAGAGAGCAACAAGTTGGGCAGGGAAAGTGTGTAGCCTCGTGGGTGAGAGGTTGATCCCGAGACAGGCCAGTTAACACCAGCAAACAGCCGATGGGCTTCACACAAGACGTTAGACTGTATACCTCAGCCCACTAGACATAACACTGACACACAATAAACACAAATAGCTGTTGTTACAAATGCATTTGAATGTATGTTAACAGACACGTTTTTGTCTGTGTGCATATATATAAAATGGGTCAGGGAGCCGTGCTGTTTCAATTATAAAAATACACAAACACACATATATATTTGGAGTCTGTCTTCCCGTTCAGTGTGTTGATGAGCTCTTATCTGATGAAAATTGATCTAACTGCACAGCCAGGGGTCTGACCTCTTGCCCTCATATACTAACACCAAAGACTTGGTTGCCCCCATAGTGCCTGAAGGAGCTCAATCCTAACTGTAACTTAAAATATAATGTACAAAGACACGCAACAGTGTTATTAAATTTAAAAGAAAATGTTTAATCTCAAACCGAAGGTGATGTTCTATGATAAGTAATATATAAACCAAATGCAACATAGTCAAGAGGTAACACCACTGACTGTGAAAACTTCAAATTCCTTAAAAAATTCAAGTCCCACCAATATGGTCATTTCAATGGATGGGCGACAACTGCATCATTTCAGGACCCTGTCCTGCTGCACAGCAGTGACTGACTGGTGACTCAGTTATTGTTAATGGTCGTCTCTGGCTGGTGTTTAATTTTGGGCCCATTTCCAAGTGAGAGCAGACTGTGTGCCTCCTAGCCAGCATCAGGCATGTTAAACAGCCTTTAAATGCAAATTGCAGAGATGACAATACACTCCCCCTTACACAGGACACATACAAGCCCTCACATGGCTCTAATTAGCCAAGCCAAAGGTGTTGCGTTCATATGTAAGTAATGAATGTGCGTGTACGTTTGTGTGTGTGAGAGCATACGTTGTGTGTGTCTGTTCGGGGAACAGGCAGGGTGTTAATTGCAAACACCTGAAGCTTGTAAGCAGAGTTGGACATGGTTTGCCTGAGCCTTAACGACCGCTGGCCGTGTCATATCTGTGAGCATAAAAGTGTCATAATGCTGCTTCCACTGAGGCGATACGAGAGACAAATGTCCCTCAAGTCAATGCCTGGGGTTGAAAATTATTTATAGACTGCGCCTCTGCTGCTCCAGTGGTGACTGAACCAGAGGTCCTTCCCTTAAAAATACTTCATTTTTCATGAGAAGGAAGTCATTCAGTCAGAAGTGTCAATGACAAAATTCAACATCATCCTTCCCAGCGCCGCTGCAGAAGTGCTGCCCCCTGTTGGGCCCCTGTCTTCATGCACGCTGAAAGGTGAGCACCCTGATGCGGAGGGCATAACTTTAATGGCAGAAATACCGCTCATGCTGTGTAGCAGCGTGTCTCTGACACACATACAGGCAGAAATACTTTGGCCTGTGATCCTGGTGGTGAGAGATTCAAGTTTCAGGTGGGAAGAGTTGGTGCTAAAGGGAGAGAGGGTCTCTTCTTACAGTGTCGTGTTGAGAGAGGTGCCTCTGTCGGCCCCTCAAAGGCTAAGGGACAGAAACTCAGACACACAGACACACCATAATACAGAAATGTACACTCTCTCTCTCTTAAGGATGTAGATGGGATGCACACATGTAGGCACAGCATAGTTCAGATACATGGAGATAAAAACATTTGATTGAAATCACATACAGTACTTGGCTCAAACGCACACCCCTCATAGATCTCACGGCTTCTTGCACACAAAGCACCTTGAAGAGTTCTCCAAATCCAAGTTTATCGGCTGAGAAACACCAATTTAGAAATAAACACTTTTTTTTTTATAGAGAAATGTTAACAGGTCTGTATTGAGCAATCTAATTGTTGGGACATGAAAAATGTCCACAGGCATTTGGTTGCATCAAAGCTGCAATAAACAAAATAGCCTTTTGTTTCACCAAAAACAAAAGAGCATATTTAAAGACCAGAAACTGGAAAGAGGGAGACCTTTAAATAGACTTCAGAATACTTGTGGAGGGACTGTATTTCAGTGCCAAAACCACTTAATTACACAGCAGTTCAGTGAAATTGAAAGGAAAATGGGATGTAACATTTGATACAATAATATGATCTAATGAACTAATTACATTAAAATGCATGAGTACCTAGCAAAGGCAGTGCAGGCCTAATTGGGCAACTTTTCTTTTTTTACAAGACACGTGCATCTCAGATTAGAACTCCACTGAGTTCATATTCATGAAATACAACTTGCATTATCTGCTGAATCCAATGCAATCAACAAATACTATCACCAACTTCAGCCAGAGCCGACGAGTTATCTGGGCACAGCAGACTTTAAACTTGAAAACAGAATGTGTTGAAAGCGGGCCAGAAATTCCACTTGTGAACGTTTTCACCTGTTCTTGTTGTTGCAAGACTATTCACACCCCAGAGACAAAAAGAAAGAAAGGAAGGAAGAAAGAAAGGAAGAAAGGAAGAAAGAAAGAAGAGCCAGGGACAGACATTCCCTGAAAAAAACATAACCTCTGCTGTAACAAAAATTTAAGAGAAAAAAATGTGTGCAAGCAGATGCTCTCTCTCTCTTCAGAAGGATGGTAGGATTCCACCTGATTTGCAATTTTTTTGAAAAATTGGAATGTTATGAAAGCCAGCTTCAATAAAACACACACACACACACACACACACACACACACACACACATCCTGTTGCTGCAAGCCAGAGAACTTTTCTGGCAGTCCTATTCCACAGGTGAGGTAAAAGAGTCCATGTAAACCATTTAATACACAGCTGAGATCATTTGGTCACACTAACCAATGTTCACGCTTCATCAATATGTGCAGACACATCACATCAAATATCATAAAAGAAATACCAGCTTTCTTTCATACGCAGGCATAACAGGGGACTGTGTGAAACTCGATGTGGATCGCACACTGTTCTCCACCCGTGAAACTATCACAAGCCCTGAAATGAACACCGCAAGCCAAACGTGGCCAATCTTGGCTCACGGCTGCTCCATCTATTAAAGTGAGCATCCCCCACTGACACAAGGCATCGAGAGCACAGACTGGACATCCCAACCCCACTGGTCTGCTGAGTGTTGAGCCCTGCTGTCACAGTATGGACCCTACGCAAGCTTACAGGCTGCAATCCTCCACAGAGAAAAAGACACACACACACACACACATACACACACACGCACACACACACACACACACACACACACACACACACACACACACACATAGAGCCTTCAGGAGAGCTGCCAAAAGCATCATGTGCAGACACACTATAGGGTTTCACAAGCAGTCAGTCATGCCTAGACTGTAACTTTGACCTGATAGGACACACGTTTTTAGTGTCTTGTTTGTGTGTTTTGGTAAGTGCTACTTATGCTTCAAAGAACAGAGAAAGATACCTGGAGGACAGGAGCACTCTTGGCCAACATCCCTAGTTGTCCGCAATTTCGGCATCAGCACCACCACTTTCTGCAGACACACAGAGCAAATTCCAGTGTAAGATAAAAATGTAAAAATTCAGAAAATGGAACAAGATTGAAATAATCTCAATGACTACCAGTAACCGTAATGAGATCATAATCGTTCTAACATTACAGTTAAAAAAAAATGAAAGGACTCTCCTCGATTTCTTTTCCATGTGATCAAATTATAGGTTGTGTCTATCATCAGTGGTTATGTCACCCTATAAAGAGCTTTAACTGCAAACTAATTGGCCAGCTGCGTGCATGGTTGATCCCTAAGGTCATGTATTAAAAAGGAATGATTTTCGGGAAAATAATTAGGGTGCAAGAATTGGCAAAATGTGCCAAGTTTGGTGTGTTTGTAAACCTCTGTGCATATGTTCCCTGTTATTACGCACACTTTACGCACAGGCGAGCAGTGAGTGTTTCAGATGTTCACAAACACAGTACAGTGTATTACATCAGTTTTAATTAAATTCACAGTAGATGTCATGTACCTCTTCCACCAGCCTCCCTATTGGGGTGCTCAGCTCTGGAACAAGGGTCCCATCCGTGTTTAGAAAATCTCTGTGTGGCGGGTGGAAGACAGACGCTTTGTTCATCTCCATCTGCAGTCGGTTCTCCAGCTCGTAGGTCTTGAAGCTCATCAGAAGACACACGGTGACGGAGCTCAGGGACATCAGCAAGCACAGTGCGATGGGAAAACCTGGAAGCCACCGCTGGACCGCGGGCTTGGACGCACACTGACACACCGGCTTAGTTTCCCCGATAGAGCCGTTGGCTGTATCCATGCTGAAATCCTGCTTCAAAGTCCTCTTGATGAAAACAAAGCAAAACACCTCGTTTTGTTGCAACCAAATTGTAATCAGCCTCCGCGGACTAACTAAGCAGCGCACCTAACTCACTCACAACACTAACTACGGTACTCTGGACTCGGGGTTCAAAGCACTGTCTTAAATTGGAACAAGAGGCAGCAGCAGTGCGCACTGGGGTTACGCCAGACACAGATGGGAGCGATCTGGATGCAAACCAAAGAACAGGCGCCTACTAAGTTGCGGGTCGTTGTTTCCTGTTGGGGAGTATCCTACATGGATGTGCAATTGCAACTACCAATGGGTCCAATTGTTTGCCTCCTAAAAGTTTCACGTTGAACTAGTTGAGATGCGCCCGCCCTGCTGACCACGTGGGAGGCTGCAGATTGACAGCTGTGAGACCGTGAGCGTCTGGGTTGGATGACTTCAGATCACTTGAGTTCAATACGGTTTACGATCCCTGGAGATGATTTTATTTACTCCCATCATTTCCCCAAAGCCTTTGTAGTAGAACAACTGGAGCAATGACTGATGATGATGATGATGATGATAAGGCTTTTTAAGATGATACAATTGCGACATTTGTAATTACTTCTTGTTTTTGAGGCTTTTACAAACACAAGCGGGTAGTTTGGTTTCACATTTCCCCACCAAATAAATCACTTTCAGACACTGCATGTCGCAATATACTGTCAATAAAGAGACAATTTGCGCGCGTCTTGCAGATGGTCAAGTCAGTCACGCAGCGTTTTGATATTCCCACATTCAATCTGCAAATTTGAGTCTACTCTCATTCAGTCATTTAAAACGTTTTAAGAGTTTGTAACAGATCTTAATTATATTATTGTTGGACAAATCATTTCTAATTTAAACTTCCCTCTGATAAGTTTGAGAAAGGTGCCGTTTGTAGTAAATGTTCAGTTTTAATGCGTACTTTTAAAACACCAGTGGGGCTGATATCTCACAGCAAAATACCCCAAAGAAAATCAATATCAGGCTGAAGTCACCACAGACTCAGATCAAGTCATGTTGGACTTCAGTGATGTTCACCTATCAGCCAGACTGACAGTAATGTGAAGGCGTCTTACTGCCATCCTGTGGATGAATGCAGCCACTGCACCTACATGCACATAAAAATCATACAAGACAGATCTGTCGTCCATTCACGTTTATTGAGAAAATGTACAGGATTCTGCAAAAGTTACATAACGGGCCAGTGAAAAAAAATATCTTAACAAACTTTATGTACAAGGATTTCTGCCTGCGATATCTTTTTTCTTCTCTTTTTTTTACATCCGTCAATGCTGAATAAATTATCACTTGTGAGACTGATGCAGGGAATTAAGTAGCTCTCAATGTTACCCATCACAAACTTGACAATGCATAGAGAGAACTTGGACACAGTTGGGCTAAAAAAAACAAAAACAGAAAAAGCTCAGTATGGGCTTAGAAGCTACAAATTAATAAATAGAAAATCAGTTTGGAGATTCATTACATTAAACATGCCACAAATGAAAACACAACTTGATGAGTCAGGCTAAGAAACACACCGGCGGAGGACAGGACACAGTAAAGCAGGGCAGTGGACTGATACAGTCAGTTAAGGTACACCTCTCCTGGAGAGTCAGGAAGTAGAGGCTGGCACCGAGCACCATGATAAATGTCATGTTGACAGCCAAGCCCTGGCCGAGGTTACAGGTCAGAGGTTTACAGCTTCAGGGAGTTCAGTCTTTTTTGCTGCTTCCGCTGCTGCTTCTTCTGCTGCTGCTTTTGCTACTGCTGCTTTTGCTTTTGCTGCTACTGCTCTGGTAACAGTTGAAGAAAGGATGTCGCAGGGCCTGTTCAAGGCTGAGGCGCTTTGCTGGGTCGTACTCCATCATCTTCTGTATCAGGTCGAACAGCTGCTGGTGGTCTTCACTCTTAGACAACATGTAATGCTGATGGAAAAGAAGCACAAATTAAAGTAAGTTCTACATTTTGTTTGTACATAGTGGACAAATCAACACGAGACCCGCAACCTGCAGTAAATACCAGATTGGTGACACTCAAATTTTGTTTTTGAATGAGACTTTCAGGACTGTGTTCAACAGGCTAATCACACAGACGATGCCTTTACTGAACTCTATAACCACTCTTTTTACATGCATGCTGTGTCATTTGGTCAGATCCAATATGTGAACTAAATGTGGGCTGGACTCAGTGTGCTCAAGTTGTGGGTCGCGTACAACAACATGACTCTTGCGCACTGATGGCCAATAAACAGCCAGCTAACATGATACAACATGTAAACATCAGAGTTTGAGGTGTTGGGAGTGTATTTTTCAGTCACGTTTGATGGGTACAGGTGTGTTTACAGCACAGCAGCACTCCAACACTGACTGTGTGTCTGTCTTATGGTAGTATTCCTCTTACCTTGAGGGGTTTGCAGTGTTTCTTGACATATCTCCCAGAGGAGCTGTGTGCGTCCCAGTCAAGCCTGCCCCGGTGAACATACCGCTGTTTCCTGTGCAATTGCAAAATAAAAATCAGTTCAATTACATCGATATGAGGCCTCGTAAATTGAGTTAAATAGATTTTTATCCTCCCAACTACCAAAACACAGAAGCGTTACTAAAATAGGCCCATACTTAGTTCTCTGCAGGAGGTTTGTGGGGATCGGGCCGAGGACTCTCTCCATCATAGCAAGGTGCTCCTTACTGTCGTGGGTCTGAAGGAGGAAACATCATAAGTCATCTTGCCAACTGTCACGGGGTGTGGTCGAATAGTGAAAAAAAAAAATAATTAGCTCCCAAGTCCTTTCCTAACCACTTTTCCTTGACCTCGATGGAAAAGGTCACAAGGTCAAGGAAAGATGTGAAGGAGGATTCATGAGGAGACGGCCGCGGTGTTCAGAGAATCCGACTGCTCTTACATTGAGACTACGTCATTATGCAACGGCGAATGTTATTGACGTGATCTGTGGTAAAACTACAAAGTCCAGAAGATGGACTACAAAACGTGCATTACTAGATACTCCCTGTGCGCTCTTCGCATGTAGTTTAATGCAGGAAATATAAACGTGGAAAACCCGGTGAAAAATATGACTTAATTATCAACGTCAGATTTCAAATAATGAATGAATATTGTCCACCTGTCACAGGAGTCAAATGAAGTGTTTATTAACAAGTTATGATTATGAAAGATGATTAATAATCAACGGTAACTTCATGATGATCTGCAGGACGCTGGATGTCAGTTTTTACTGTGTGTGAACGCAGCTCCACAGTCAACAACAGAAAGCGCTTCACGATCAAAGTTTTACATCTCGTCAACACGTATGTTCATATTCACATGCTCTCTCCGCTGCAGGCTGCATCTCACTGTTTAAATATATTAGTGTCTGGTTGTGTATGACTGAATGATGCGCCGTTTTTTTGTCGCTGACGCAAGGAATTGTGGAGCGGCATTATCTCCTTTCCTTTCCTAAAGGATGGTCCGGTGTATCCTACGCTAAAGGAGATAATAAAGGAAGCAGCGAAGCTCCTTTCCTTAACACTTTGAGAATTCAAACAGCTCTTATCGTGGTGGCTATGTTAATACTTCCGGGTCATTTCACTCAGTTAAGAATGTTCCTGAGCAAAATTGACTCTTCGACCTCACCCATAGTATCAGTGTCATTGTGCTCTCTACTGCCACCTACCTGGAAGAGAGTAGAACCGAGGTAGTACTCAATGAGGATACAACCCACACTCCAGACATCACAGGAATGGTTCCAGCCGAGATCTGAAAGACACAACATTAGATCAATAACAATGTCCCCACTGAAGGATCCATTTAAAGTTTCAGTGCTGTGCTTCTTACCTAAAATGACCTCTGGAGCACGATAGTGACGTGTCGACACCACAGACGTGTGGTGCTCATGTTCATATGTGGCGTTACCGAAGTCCACAATTTTCACATCTGCGTTCCTCAATGTGCGCTCATCCCGTTTCTGACAAAAACAAAAACAGTCATGCTTCTAATAAAACTGCAGGCACAAACTAAATGTTTTCAGACTTCTGCAGCTCTGATCTCTCTGGATAAATACTTAGGATGCTCACCATTTCAGAGTTGTACTCCATATCGTAGTCTGAATCAATGAAGAGAATATTCTCAGGCTTCAGATCTGTGTGGGTCAGCTTGTTCTTGTGTAAAACTGAAAGACAAGAGCACAATACATTTTAAAGCAAGCTGTATTTTTAAATATATACTGCATTTTCTGTGTATGCATGTGTCTTTTTTGTCTTTACTCACATCGCACTGCTTTGATGATCTGGTAGGCCATGTGCCTGATGTGCTCTACGGGGAAAGGCTGGAAGTTGTTTTCCTTGAGGAAATCGTAGGTGCTGAGGCCAAGCAGCTCAAAGGCAATACATATGTGGCCGTGGTAGTCAAACCAGTCCAGCATGTGCACACAAGCACTAAAGGGGAAGAAGGGCGTAGTAGATGCAAGGTAAGTTTCTTGCTTGTCTGTGATAAAGACTAACATTTGTGGTATGAATATTTTAATGGAATGACTTACTATCTCTTATCAGAGTCGAGGGACTTCAACTGCTCAAGCACCTCTACCTCAGACATAGCTGCCTCGCGGTAGCGGTCTATATTTTTAATGATCTTCAGAGCTACTCGAGCTCCATCACTGCAAATATAACAAATATTTTTTTTAACATCAAATGAAGGACAATATTTAAAACATTGGGCTGGGAGAAATATCCACATTTTCATACTTACTTTGTGTGATCAATGCATTCGACGACCTTCCCAAAGGCACCCTCTCCTAGAGTACACACAATCTCATCTACAGAAGATAGAAAACTGAAGTTAGAAACACAGCAGTGACACGGTGATACACTGCCCTTTGGCTGGTTCTCAGCCTGTTGTTACATTGCTCTGTTTAGCTACACTAATATAAAAACAGGCTTCTGAACACTGGCATACAACTCAAAGCTAAATATATTACACTGACAAGCAATATCTAACCAAAAACAAATTAAGTCTACTGGCCCAAATACTTCAGCCTCTAAATTAATGATTGGAAATAAAAACCAGACACAAGAGAGTGAGAGACAAAGTGTGAACAACAGTATGAAAAAAAAAGGTATATATTCTATACATCTCGCTCTCAGCATGTCTCCACTGTGATAGATGAGGTGACCCTCGTCATCATCCTCAACACTCCTGGATCTTTTCCTGCTCCTGCGGTGATGGCTCCTCCTCTGCACCCGGAACCGCCGCAATCCGCCATCACATCAATAACCCATCAGTCATCAGCCAGCACCAGGCCACCACAATGCGACATCATCGTCATTCATTCAACCAGGCCAAGGGGGGGGAGGTGTAGGGGTGGATAGATTCGGCCCGTTCAGTAACACCGCCAGGCGAATGGACGGAAGGACGGAGCAGCAAATTCAAATTCAGCCCCGTCAGAGAAATTGGGCGCCAGCCACCACATAGTGTGTGTTACAGAAGAAAAACATGGCAACAAGATTTTCAGATGAGAGACTTTCTCAGAGTAGTACAGAAAAAACTGAACTTGATTGATTACAGTCTTTCTACATGTGGTTGTTTGTAACTCTTCCTATACAACTTAATTCTTTACCATCACGTCCCATAACTGCCCGCACAAATACTGGGTCCACTGTTCTCTTGAAAATCTATAAACACTGACAACCCCCTTACTTTCTGAGTCCCCCTACCCATTACTGAAAATCATGCTTACTAGAGAAGAGTAGAGCACACAGAGAGATACAGGGAGACAAAGAGATAGGTGTTAAGCATTGGCTAAACACCAGTGATAATGACCCATTCGAACTGGTGGTATAGACAGGAGAGGGAACTAGAGGGGAGAAGGAGGTTCTCGTACCGTGGAGGACCGGTGGCGGGAGTGGCTTCGTCTCCGCCTTCTGTCTCTGTTCCTGCGGCTGCTTCGTCTGCTGCGACCACTCCGACCACTGCGCCCGGATGATTTGCTGTAGTGGTGCCAGTCCTCGTCTCTGTCCTTGTAGGTGTCTTCACGAGTGCCCTCCTCACACACCATGTCCAAACTGTGACCTTCCCGAGTGTCCAGTCTCTGGTTCAAACTGCGGGTCTCCAGGTAATGCCTGCAGTCAAAGAAAAGGAAACAAAAGGTTTAAAAAACAAGGATGACAAAACACAGGTCAGGTCAGAAACGCTCCAGTCCCTTGTCTGCGGTCAAACTCTAAAATGAAGACTATATGATGGTGCTAATGGCCCGCCTATTGCCCGTCACACTATCCCGAGCCATTTATATAACATTTGTAATTAGCAACATACTGATTTACAGCCACCAAACACCGAGCATCCTGTTCAATGAGAGGCTGCAGTTGAGAAAGCATTTAACAGATTACCACCGTGCGAATAGCATTTTTAAGAGCTTGCAAATTCCAACATTTAATAGCACACGTTTGTGCAATGTTAGCATTTATACGAATATCCATCGCAGCCCAGAGCATGCCTGCCTTAAAAGTCATTCACCTTGACAGAGAGCCACAAAGATGTGGCATTGACAGTTGTTGAAAGCTTTTCTGTGTAAACTGATGGGGCGTAATAGGATCTGCGATTTTACACCTGCAAAACTCCTCATGCCTGAAATGATCATCTGTGTGGTACCGTGTCTTCCAATATGGAATTAAAAGGTTGACAAAAAAAAGTTTGGGGAAATTTGTTAATTTCTTCCAATAAAAGAAATATTACCTTCCAACAAGTCATTGGATAGACATCACTCTCTGACGTCTGCTCTTTAAGGTTGCATTTGCTCAGAAAGTTCAGATCCAGCGTGCCCACCCAGCGTGCCATCTTAGCACCTAAGCATCTAAAAAAGACTGAGAAATCCCACGGGCCCTAGCACCCTGCTGGTGTCAAGTTGTCTTCCAGGAAGAAGTCTGCCTCTCTACAGAATTAAAATTAGAGTACATCTGAAAACACCTAATGCAACCCCCATGGGTCATCATACAAAAAGCTTGAATTACAAAACATTAACATTGCATGTAACCTCACCAGAAGGTCACTTGGATTGCAACTGGACTGTGTTGTCGCTGAAGATCCATCTATCATTTCAGTAATGTAATAAAAAGAAGTCGTATATTTGTCAGAGCTGTGTTTTATAATGTACGTTCTCTTCCACATGGAGTTGTTTACAAACCTGGAAACTTCATCAAAAACAATGCAGCACAGGCCACCGAGCACCAGTATAAATGGACTTATCTAATAATTAGATAATCACATTTTTAAAATGATGCAGAGTCACTATTTTTAAAATCCTAACTCATCTCCATTTGTGAATGGTTGCTCTGCAATTTCACCAGCGTCACTGCTGCCGCCTCTCATTTAAAGATAGATAGAGGTATTAGGTTAGACTTGAACAGCATTTCATCAGCATCTGATCTGATTGTATTTGGCTAAAGTTGGTCTCTATCTACACATTACGAGGTCCAAGTGGAAGTCACTAGATAATCTAGCTATTTATATAATGTTCAACACAATTATTAAACTATTATACTGCACAACAAATAATCTTTACCCCTCGTGTGTCTTGTGGTGACGCAGAGTCCTCCGAGACTTATTTTCTCTCTCGCTGCTGTGCGAGTCTCGTTTCCTGCGTTTACGACACTCCATCCTCTCTTCCCAGCTGTACTCGTCGAGCCAGACGCCTGGGGAACGCATTCGCTTTGAGTGCCGCATCTGAAAAAAGACACGGGAAAAACAATTCAGAGTGGAATAACCTGGCATCATAAAAGGACCACGATCAGTTATTGTAATGTTGTTTTTTTTGTATCCATGGACTCAGCTGCAACATTACAAATAGGATTTGTTTGTGAAGATAGCCTCGCTCCCCAAATTATACATGTGGCCAGCTGCAGTAAAGTAACAAAGCAATAATTAACATTCCCAGCTTCTCATGTAGAAATACTAAGAGCTTTACTCTACTGTATGTATCACAGTGAGCTTCATATCTTTGATTTTTGGACTTTTGGTCAAACGTGTCGGAGGCTCTAACAAAATAACCAGCAAAACAAATAAACAATGAAATAATTCCTTATTTTATATTGCCACCGCATCTTATCTACCTATTTATCTTGTGTTTTTTTAAGTTTTCCTACCTCAGTATTTTATTGTATTGTATTTTTATTGTATCCAAATACACCGGTGTCGTGCCAAAAAGTGATCGTTAGCCAGAATCTGATTTCTGGCCACGGGAGCGCGCACACAAAAACGTCTGTTTTGCTCTGGTTTAAAATTGTAATATGCAGATACACACAACTGTATTGTAATGTAATTGTAGCAAAGGCATGTGTCTTCAAAAGTTCAACATTAGTTGTTATGTAATTATTACAACTGTGGTCAAAAGATGTGTGCTTTGTAGCGAAATCAGACAGTCATGCCTCTATGTGCTTGGTATGTCTGATGACTTTCTTTAGCCCGGTCTTTGAAAATTAGACTATAACGATTATGATTTATTGGTGGGTTTTCAATAAAGATGAATAACTTTTGCAATGATCCTCGTGACTCTGCATTAGTTTATTGGATGTGTTTTGCAGTTTTCACCTGTCAAAAACTGAGTGAAGGCATAGTATAGTTACAGAGAGGTTATTTCTGCCTAAATATGACTTGATGTCATTCATGAGCTTCATAATATAAAAGATCTGAGCTCAGAGGACAGCTTGAAATTCTTTTTAAAAAGACCATTACAATCTTTTCTCCTGCCAAAAACTGATTGAAGGAAAAATATACTTAATATAATATACTTCTGCCTAAATATGACAGTAATCAGATTGTGGCAGACACCGCACTGCTATGACGAATAAATAAAGTCATTTATCTGTCTGTAATGTTTACGTGACGTAGAGGACTGCAAACACACAATAGAAAAAACAGCTAATGCGTCTATATATCGATGTTTTATCGATAGTTGCACTGACACACGCAGAGATTCACAGCTCAACATTAGGTGTATTTATGGCTGTATCCAGCGGACCGACAGAGGTTAAACACATGACGCAGAGACTGTTTGTTTCCGTCGGACTGTTTGTCTAGGCCCGACAAGCGCCGAGCATGCTAACCACGTTAGCCACCCACACACACAACAACACTGTTATCACGGTCAGTCTAGCTTTTCACTCTATGTTGCTATGGTGGATTTTATGGCGTGTGTTACACTGAATAATTATCACCACAGCGGCCCCCAAAAGAAATCCAGCCAGCTAATAATAAAAAACCGACTAGCCACGAAGCTGTTAGCCGGATCCGGATCTGCCATGTTGGCGAGACGTCGAGTGTCTTCAGAGCTAACTGGCTAACGTTAGCTGAGGACGGCGGAGTGATGCAGCGGCTGCTGGACGTGACCCAAGAATCGGCCTTACCTTCCTCCGAACAATCACACGCCTCTGACCGAGTGAGGTTTGTAGTTTGTGTGAAATGTGTCAACAAAGAAGCTGAAAAACGTCTCTGACTGTCGTCTTCAAAGATGGCGAGCGTCCGAGAAACCGACGGAACGTTGTTACACAAATTTCATGACGTCATGCGCAGTGACCACGCCCGCCGCCTATATAAGCGGGATTTCTGTGCCCTCAGTCCATCCTGTCAGGTATGATCAGGAAAAGTGACTCATTGTCAAGGGCGCCACCAGGGATTTTGGGCCCCTATGAAAAGATATCACACTGGGCAGGTGCGCCACCAGGGATTTTGGGCCCCATGAACATAAAAATCAAATTGGGCCCCCCTCTGTGCAGCTCTTGTCACCACATCTCTAGGACCTAACTATCCCATCAAAAGCTTTACATAACTCTAAATCAGTGGTTCTTAACCTGGGTTCGATCGAACCCTAGGGGTTCGGTGAGTCGGTCTCAGGGGTTCGGTGGAGCCTCCGCCCTGGAATTTTTTATACCATTTGTTACAACATATCTTTGTGAGCAATCGTTTTCGAGGATGCTGGACATAAAAACTAAGAAAAGGAACAGACTTTGCTGTGAAAATGACATGAGACTGGCACTTGCCAAGGTGAAGCCACGCATATCTGAACTGGTCTCTCAAAGGCAACAGCAGAAGTCACACTGAGGTAAGTTGTTGTGAGTTCATGCACTGTGTTGGTTTTGTTATTTGAACAAGGCGATGTTAATGCACGGTTCATTTTGTGCACCAGTAAAAAAAATCATATTTTATTTTTTACTAAAGAGGGGTTCAGTGAATGAGCATATGAAACTGGTGGGGTTCGGTACCTCCAACAAGGTTAAGAACCACTGCTCTAATTAAAGGCTTGCAACTGTTTTGCGTCTTATAGTTCAAAACTGGTACTAGCACAATATTTACTGCTGGTAATTTGTACATGCATGCAGGTCTGCATACAGTATGCAGTGCAGTTCACTATTTGATGCGAGATTAAAAGCCACCATAAAAATGTGCTAAAGGCCATTTTTTAAATTTAACTTTTACTGCCCAAAAACACGTAAAAACAAAGAGATAATTAATTTCATTATTGTTTTTGGAATATATATACTCAATGATGATGGTTTAATAATTTTATATTGGTGTTTACCTATTTTTGGGGCCCCTGTCAGTCGTCGGCCCTTGGAATTGTCCAAACTTTTCCCTCCTATACGGCGCCCCTGACACTGGGTCCCACCATCACAGGCACAGGCAACGCCAACAATGTGCAGTTTCTGTAACCACACCTCTACCTGTGAAGGTTTCAACTCTCTTATAGTCTGATACTAACTGTACAATATCTCCTGACACTGAGCTGTGATAATATATCAGAATCGTTGCTCATTGTACATATATCAGATGATCCGTTCAATCCCCGGCTTCTCCAGTCTGCATGTTGATGTTTCCTTTGGCAAGATAATGAACCTCAAGCTGCTCATGAAGGCTGCGCCAGTGGTCATGTATGCTTGAATTTTCTTCGGCATCAATAATTTACTCTTGCTTTAACAAAATCACTCAGAAAGTAATACTGTGCCACGTGAAACAAATTATATTACACTGCTTGTTGCCTGCTACCATTGAAGCTCATTGATGTGAGACAGATATTTGTTTTATTATTATTATTATTCTAATTATTTATAATAAATGAAGAATATCTGCCTGGAGCTCTGCCTGACAGGCCTGACTCAGGGGAAAAAACCCACTCGTACTAGCGCTTTGAATCGTGGGTAAGAAATGTCTGCGCCCTGTCTGCAACCTGATGTCCACCTTATCTAAATGTGAGGACTGACTTTATCCCGAGCATAAACCGGGACTCGCTGGAGATCAGACCGGGACTCGCTGCAGATCAGACCGGGACTCGTTGCAGATCAGTGCACTTCTGTCCTGAAGATGTCTGAAAACACGCAGAAGGAGAGCGCCTCTGGAAACGCGCTCCCAAGAGCAGCGATTGTTGAAATGCTGTCGAAGAATTTCGAGAGGCTGCCGAGCTTGGATCAGAAACTCTTCCTCTATGGACCCGCGTATCTGGGGGGGAACGCCGGCCTGGCAGGGCTGATCTCCAACAGTCTGTACCGCAGAGCTCTGAATGTCACACAGGCGCCCATCACCTCCAGCATGCCGATGGCCGTGCTGCCCTTCATGACAACATTTGCTCTGTACAACGCAATAGTGTCCAACCCCCTCATGGCCGGTGACCTCAACTGTCCCTCCTGTGCTCTGCTGCGGGGTGCGCTTGTTGGCGTGGTCGGCGGCGGGGTGTATCCCATCCTCCTGGCCTTACCTGTGAATGTCGCCCTCGCGTCCAAATACAACACAGCGCCGATGCCAGAGAAGGGAAATGTGCTCAGGTACTGGCTGGATCTCACCAGACCGATCCTGAGGAAGATGAGGGCTGTGTTGTTGCTCCAGGCCCTCTTCGGCACTTACCTGGGCTCCAGGCACTTTCAAAGCTACAGCCAGCTGGCCGAGATAACATTTGGCTCAGGACGGGAGGAACTGAACGACTAAAAAGTTCTGAACTGAACCTTAAAATATTTTTTTGTATTGATCAAATTCAGAATTTTATGTGGAATATGAGTGAGATTAAATGAAGTGTGGGCTAAGATTTATTGAGTGTCAAAATTATTAAAATAACTGCATATTAGGGCACATTAAAGATGATTTAATTCATTCATTGAGGAGATATTCTTATCAAAATGTGGCACCGTCTTGATCAGTATTGTGCTGAGATGACAGATTAGTCATCCACCAGCAATTTTTATAATCTAATAATTGATTTATAGGTTAAAAAACTCAGTTTCAGTTTCTCTGATTTGTAAAATATGTTGCTTTTCTCCATTTTATTACATTTTGAATTGAACATCTTTGGATTTTGAGCTGTTGGTTGAACAAAGCAGTTTGAAGAGTTCAGCTTGGGCGTATACACTTTTTTGACATATCGATTGATATATTAACTGGTAAGGAAAATAATGTTAAACTGCCCATTTAAAGGAAGTGTGTGGTTTGGTTTGGTCCTGCAAAACAAACATTGAGTAAAAATATAAGGAAGATAAAAAATAAAATAACGGCTGGCTGTGCATTAATGTAATAATCCTGTTATCTTTGATGACTAGCTTTGCCACGATTGTTGATGAAACCATGTAATGAATTCACCTGGATTTTCACAGCATTTTTCTATCTAATCAAACATTTGATAATGTGCACATGAAGATGAGATAAAGTGGTTGTACATCACTGAAATGTCAGGGCCCATGTGAATTCATAGTCAGTGTAATGCTTTGATTAAGTATGTCATAAACAAAATCAACTGCAGGCAAACAGCTACGCATTGTTGACTTTTATTAAAGGCTTTTCAGGAATCAGTCACAAATTTTGCAGTGATGTTGGAGTCAAAAGTGTGCCTGCTTGGCCTTAAATAACCATTTAAAAAAAACACTGAATGCACTCCACGTCTTAGAACCGCAATGTATGCGTGTAAGCAAAACTTCAAAGATGGATCTGGCAGTGCAATGACACCATTAAAAAGAGCAGAACTGGTGTAATGTAGGAGATTGTCATTGAAAACACATGTTCAACACAGGCAATGTTTTATTAAAACATGTCTTCACCTTGAATGGCAGGTTTGACTTCACATCTCTGGCTCTCTATAGTCCTAACTTATATGGGGGGATGTGTTACAGGGAAAGCAAGTTTATTGATGACAAATGAGGAGGGAGAATTAAAGTCAGTCTGTTATCGGGAGGGAAAGGTGCTTCTTAAGAGAAAACACTGACATCAATCAATTATAGCAAACTGAATAAGACTGTTTAAAAAGCTTATAACTACACAGTTCCCGTACCCTACCCCAAACCACCCCCTCTCCTCGTATCACCCACCCTCAAAAACGTCTCCCAAATCACAACAAAACTGCCAAAAAAACAAAGCTCAGTGACAATCCCACAAAACGATAAACAACACGTTTCAAGTCGGAGGAACCTGAATTGTCATGACAAGCAGTGATTCATATGGCACAAGTTTCCCTCTTTACTTTATAGAAAGACAAAAGTCTCCAATTCATCATTGTCCTTCCACAAATATGCAAAAAAGAATTGCATCGTGACTACAAAGTTTGTGTTGCAGTAGTAATCTTTACAAGGTGGATACGCTTAATGCCCCTTTAAAAACACCTGTCGTAGCATGCCATTGGACTTCATATTCAGTAAATGAAAGTTACAATAAAAACTATACATCTGTCAGCACAGAAATCTCCATAAATATATCAGACAACTGAACGTCAGTCAGAGAAAACTTCCTGAAGAGCAGAAAGATGAGGGGTAAAATGTCACCTGTACACAATCTACACCTGGCCTTGTGACTGTTAAGCTATACTGTAGTTGTCTTGCATTAATGGCACAATACATTTAAAAAGGAGTAAACACTTTTGAAACGTTTCAGATTCCCCATCCGACACTTTCCCCGAAATAAAATACAATAAATAAAAATACAAGAAGAGATGACCAATAAACAGGCTTCTCCACTCATTCTCATGCAAAACGAGACAGTGACAATCTGAACAGACATGAATGCATGAACATCTGATTCACAAACACACATAAAAGGTACACATGAGATGAACCGATAAAATACTCAAGGCATGTCCTCTTTCATCTTCCCAGTTGCCATTCCTTCAGTAGACCTAAAATTTGACAGCTGATATGGGCTAGCCAGCGCCCTTCACATCGTTGTAAGTTTCATTACAGTACATTACAAGTAAATGGGGAAAATAGTTAAATTAAATACCTACACAAGGCTTTGGGTCAAAGGAGAAGAGAAAGAGAGAGAAAAGTGGGGAAGAGCAAATACAAAAACAACGATAGCATCAGTAGGAATTTCATTTTATAAAGTGGTTTTCCCTGTAACTGTACTCTCTATAGTAGTAAACATATCTTCACAGAGTAAACACACATCGAGGGAACGGGGAATGGAGAGGCTGCGAGTATCCCTCTCCAACATACTGTACCTCATCACCGATACTTAATATGCTGCAAAGGCATTTTGCTCCAGTTTCCGTAGCTTAACTTTTTTCAATTCACTTTTTTTTGTTGTTCATGTTTCATTTTTTTTCACACTCTCTTGATGAATCCCGTTCATCTTGTACTTTTTTTTTTGTTAACATTTCTTCATAGAAAAACACCTAAGTACCAGCTAGGTTCCTTCACAGTTCATTTTAGTGCAATGAGAACACACGGTCCCTCGCTGGTGGGAGGGTTAGCTGCCGTCAGTGCCTCATGTCTTTCCCAGAACGTTTGACCTGATGGGTGAAAACGGACATTTAGGACACTGTGTTGATCTACACTTAATGACATTTATCATCTGACGTGTTATCATTCTTACCTGAGTGCTTTCCATCTGTCTTTCTCTCCCTGGTTCTCCGGACTCTCACTTTCATAGGAGGCAAGGTAGAGTCCTGGGGAAGAAAGTAAATAGACAGAATTAATATTGGTTAATAAAAACAAGCCATCACAAACAAATACTTTGATTAACATGTGCAGAGAAGATTCAAAAGTCAAAAACAGGTTCTCACCATCCTCGCTGAAGATGGGAGCAGTGTGGAGGTAGTGTAAGATGGCCCGATCCTCCTCAAATGGACACTCCACCTGTTTCCATGTCATGAACTCCCCAACCTGCCGTGCCAACTCCACAAATTTCTAAGGAGCAAAATTACACTGAGTAAAAAGTTTTTCGGGGGGTAAAATGATGCAGAAACAGGAGAAAAGGAGACTGGCTCACCTCAAAGTTGACGTGGCCATTGGGCAGCCGGTTGGCACATCCTTCATTCAGGAAGTAAATGTCTTTAATCAACAGACTGAAGAAGGGAATCACGATCTGAAGAGACAAAACAGGCAGATACAGATATAGCATCGACATGAAGTTGAAAATAAATGATTGACTCTATGCCAACATGCTTTCAGAGTAATAGCTGTACCCTTTCTCTGTTGCTGTTGGCAGTCTGAGAGCGATGGGCGGCCCCCCTCAGGGCTGTCCTGTAGTTGTAAAAGTTTCCTGTGGGATCCATCTGATGCTGTCAAAGCAAACAGCAACAAGCAACACACTGTCACCTTCAAGTTATTACGCGCCTTGTACTTTTTATTCAGAGAATCCTTGGACTGTGTTTACCTCAAGAATGAAGAACTTGGCGGTCTTGGCTTTGCCCCAAGTCTTCTTCAGCCGTGACACAGGACTCATGTTCATGCCGGCTACAAGAGGAAACATATTCCAACTATTAATAAAGGTTACAACACAAAATTCCCAGTGATAATACTCTGAGATGTCACAATAAAAAGACTTACAGATGATGGCCATGAGGGAGTTGAAGTTGCCAATGTTGAAACACTCCCTGGCAACATCGATGAAGAACTCTATCACCTGGGCCCTCTGCTTCTTCTTCGCCGGCTTAAAAAAACAACAAAAAAACAGGCAACAGATTTTTTGTTTATTAATTTTTCATAGTGTCACCTCTCTCATATGTACCGGCATAAACAGTTGAACTAGCTTTGCAAGTGAGCATTCAATAAAACAAAGTGAACATTAGGGGGCAGTGACGCTCTGTGAAAAGTAAATTGCCTCACTCTGCTGCCCCGACATTTGTCTTTGAGAATGAAATACTACGACAATATCTAGTCTTACAATTTGAATATCTAAAATGTTTAAAACATTAAAAAATAACCAGCTGTCACTTTAATAAATAAATATAGAAAATATGAAGATATATATGCTGTAAGGTGACATGCTGATATTTCAGTATTATATTTTAGAAATACATTTCTACTTAAGCAAATTAGAGAAGATAATATGAACTATATTATATAAATTATGTATAAAAATAGGAAACATCTTTATAGTGTCATGGTAAAAGTTCCTTCAGTACTTTAGTTTTGCCATAATGAGTAGACGTTGTGTTCCCTTTGTTTGCTTCTTAAGTCTAACATGATGATAAATGAGCACCTGGTGTATCAACATTTGCCACTCACCATGCAGATCTCAGTAGCTACCAGGTAACACAGTCTGTTGAACCACCTGACATAAGCCTCCAGGTTGGAGGTTTTCTTCTTCTGGTCACTGAAGCATGGCTGCTGATGATACACACACACACACACACACACACACACGAGCAGACATAAGTCAGTATAGGGAGTGCAACCATAGGGAATTCATTCGATCCTAATTAACTTCCTATCTATTGGCTGACCACTTCCCTATGCATGCGTAAATGACAAAGACAGCGAGCTGGGAGCGGGAAATAACACGATCAATGGAGGGCACGAGAAAAACTATAGGGGAAAGACAGCCAGATGGGAAAGTGAATGAAAGAGAGCGTGAATGAATACTAAAAAAAAGTGAACAAGTGATGGTGGAAGAGGAGAGAGTGAAACATAAAAAGAGAGCAGATGAAGCACTTGTATAGCTTGTGATATTAGAATAATGTGCTGTATACAGCCACTTCTGATCAGACATTAGACCCCAAAAAATTGATTTAAAATAAAAATAAATGAATGTTTACCTGAGTTCCATCGAGTGGGTCTTTCTGAACAAAGGCTTGGACAAACTCCTCTGGTCCAATATGACTCAAATGTTCCTGGAAACAACACACAAGCACACCGGTGGGGGAAGTCCTATTAATAATTCTTTCATTTCAGTAATGGAAGACAATCAATAAGGGGAAGTAATGACTCATTGACGTGACTCATTGGAATCGTATTTCCTCAAAGTGACACGAGAGACAATATTCACTTCTATTAAAAGACAAATGTGCTGTCGCATACATGTGCAAATCAAAATGACTCATTAGACACATAACAACTCGTGATAGGATCCAAAACAAAAACACACTGCTGCACACAAACACACACACACACACACACACACACACACACAGTGACAGAGAGCACAGTGACATCTAATGCTTTTAAATCACAATTAGCATGTTGCTAAATAATAGATATAGTCTTGTATGTCTGCACTGTACCTGCCTGTCTGTCTCTCTCTTTCTCTCTACTTTTGTGTGTGTGTGCCAGAGTGTGAAGCTGTCAGGTCACATATATCAACAGTGGTTTTATCCCCCTTTGTTTGAAGCCCCGGGCACATCACTGACTTCTGGGGTGATGTCACCGCTCAGACAAGGATACAGGCTCTCTCAGGCACACACGCAGAAACACAACCACCCCCGGATCCACGTGTCCACATTAAGACACACATGAATAGAGCGAAGGCACCATGCATGCAATGTGAGGGACGCTGCAGAGATCCTTTGTTCGGGTATGTTTCATTGCATTATTCCCTTTTTTATTACGCCGGGTGAAGACCTGTCAGCGCTGGAATAGCTGACAAGTCATAATTAAGGTTATACTACAGAAAGCTTCAAAATGCTACAAGATCACAATGTTATGCGATTCTGCCAATTTTATTTTTTTATTATACCTTCCATCTGTCTTGGCTTTGTTCTTTTTCTATAATTTTCCATGACCATCTCTTTCTATCCACTCCATCTGCTCATTTGATGTCTCATATTCCATGGTTATGTCCTTGACTAACACTATGTATCCACCCATGCTTCACCATCCTTAGCTCTCTCTTCTTTCCCTCCCATCTAACATCCGCTCCACTCCCACTCGTCCATCCTTGTTATCATCTCTTACCCTGACCTCTGTCTAACCCACCCTCTTCCCTCCTTCCCTCTCCCTCCCCTTCCCCTTCTCCTCACCAGCTCCACGTGGGTGAGCTGCTGTGCCAGTGTGTACGGGTCGTTGCAGATGGAGAGCATGTCCTTCTGGATGGGTGGAGGCTTGGTTTTGAAGGCCACCAGCTTGTCAGAGATGGAGGAGGCGTTGAGGGAGACCTTGACAATGCTCTCTTCCCCCTGGCTCATCAGGGCCAGCCTCTGGCTGAGCTTCTGCAACACCTGGTTCAGGGTTTTCCAGTATGCCTGAGGAGAGAAGAGAAGAGAAGAGAAGAGAAGAGAAGAGAAGAGGAGAGGAGAGGAGAGGAGAGGAGAGGAGAGGAGAGGAGAGGAGAGGAGCTGTCAATAATGACTTTAATGAATAATTTATCAATGCTTCATAGATCTGTAATAGGCATAAATCAAAAGAACTTCTGGGTTGTAATATTTATTCTCTGCCAAACATGCTTACTCTTTATCTACAAGCTCTTTATTTCAGAACTTTTTTTTTAGTATTAGTAATACAGAGTAACATTAGTATGGATGTTCAGCAGTACTCTACCAGAAAACCAGTTAATATTGCATGTGAAGAATTAACTCAGTAGTTATCCTTGTTATCCTTGATGTACGAGTACTATAGGTTCACATCATGGCACCCAAAGGTGTCTATATTTATTCATTATTCAAGTCTGTATATTGTGAATATACTGAACCCATTTCTGTAAAGAGATTACCTTATTATACATAAAGTACTTTATTTATTCTAGTACTCATTTTTGCATCTTTGCATTGCTGTGCACTCTTACACAACTTGTACCACAGCTTTGTACATACATTATACAATAACGGTCCATTGTGCAGTGATGGAAAGTAACTATGTACCTGTAGTTAAATACTGGAACTAAGTAGAATTTCTATTTAGAATTTAATGCTACTTCACACTACTCTACATTTCAGAGGGAAAAACATACTCTACTCTCTAAAATATGTTGATTAGTTATGGACACAAGTGCCTTCCTGTATATAAACTAGCTCAAATCAACTGTAAAATACTGGTTACACTTAAAGGAGTCAGTCATAAATAAATCAGTGATGTGATATATGCATAGGGTTTGCTGATATTTGGTTTGGTGAAATCCTTTAATCTACAAAACTTCAAGATTTAGCAGCAAAAACAGCTGTGTTTTGCTGCGTGTTGTGACCAGGAATGTGTGTTTCTGTGCCCCTCCCTCCAGATAACTATTGGGCCAGTCTGCCTCATGAATGACCCAGAGCCACAACTCCCACTTTGCACACACACCCATACTGTAGACGGCACGCTGCAAATAGCAGCACATTCATCACCACCTGCCCTTCCCCTCTTTCTGTCCTCTCTTCACCTCCCTCCATTTTTTCCTCGCCTTCCACTCTGACTCCATCACCCTCCTCCTCCTCTACCTTCTCTTCTGATCTCTGTGCCCCTGTATCCCATCCCCCCCTCCCTATTTTGTCCATCCATCTCTCTCCCTCCTCTTCCCTCGAGGCTAAAGATACAGCCACTCCTCTAACATCCTTCCTTCCTTACTTCCTTCCTTCCTTCCGCTCTCCTCTCCTCTCCTCTCCTCTCCTCTCCTCTCTTGTAATGTAAGATTGTGTAACTCACTGAGCTGTGGCTACTCACCGTTCACTGACTCCTTCCATCACCCCGCTACAGTGGTAGTGATGATAATTGAATTTTGTTCCCCATCAGAGCATTTCTCACTGCAGCTGCAGCTTATAAAGGCTATAATGGCAACAACCACAGTGTGGATCAAAATCAGGCGTCTTGCAGCCCATCACACATTATTATCCTGTCCTATCCTTCCAAAAATGGAAAACAAGTCTGTTCTGTGTCATTAGCATACCTCATCACATGGCGCTATCCTGTGGATGATGTCTTTAAGGAGTCCAACCATCTTCTCGTCCCTGAAGTCAGTCGGGAACGTCTCTGTCCACTCTGTCAGCAGCTGCAGGATCTTGGGACCAAACTTGCGCACTTTTGCCTGTTGTTGAAGAAGTGAAACAAAGGTTTACTGAACGTCAGCAATCTGATAAAAAAATAAATAAATCAGCGGTTGCTTTCATGCAGAACACAAACATGGCTCAATGCTTTTGCTGTGTGTCTGTTTCTGTTCATTAGCTCGTGCATGTTCATACTGGAGTTATGTATTTATGTGTGGTGCAGTGCTGACCGTATCGAGTGGGCTCTGGTCCAGCTGCTGCTGTTTGATGCACAGCTCACACACCCTGGCCAGCAGCTCCGGAGGAGGGATGAACAGACGAGCGCTCAGCAAGAAGGTAAACACATAGGCTTTCTGTCAAAGGACACAAGGAGACATTCACTAAGACACTACACCACCACATCAATAAAAAACACTGCGGCTTTCTGTAATTAACGGAAGCAGAGCAGCACTTTGATGCCTAATAACTGGCAGCACTGTCACTACTATAAACTGCAACGGACTTTCTGATGAATTTAATAATGAACAGTGGAGTGACTTTAGCACATATCTGTTTACCTCGGGGTAGTAGTCTGCAGTGGGGACAAGGTTCTGGATCAGGGTGTCCAGGGAAGCGGAGGTGATCGGGGGCCCATCGGCCAGGCAAGCCCCAGGCCCCGGGCCCTCCTGTGGCGCCTCCTCCTCCTCCCCAGGCTCAGCACAGGCCAGATGGGGGCTGAAGCCACTGGGAGTGGTGAACATGGTGCCTGAGCACACAGTCTGGGGCATTCCTGTCTATAACAGGGAGAAAGAAAACGTCAGCAGGATGTGGAGAGAATGAGGAAGACGGACATTACTGGTAGGAGATCATTTGAATTTGGAAGAGGAAATGAATTTGATGCAGATTTTGCTCACACAGCTACTCCACTTCTAGCAACTGGTCGTAATGGTGATACAGGCATCGTTCTCTCTTTCACACTCTCACTGCAATAGATCTACAAAGCCTCTCATTCAGCCTGAGTCCTCTTCCTCCGAGTGCATCGTCTCCTATTCACTCTCATTCAAAGCAGAAACACACTCATTGCGCCAAACTGATGACCCGCTGCCGTCGTCGGGGGATACGGAATACCCCACAACAGCTGCCCCCCGTCTCCCACATCGACAAGACAGAGGAGAGGACGGAAATGTGGGTCACGCAGTCGCCGTGGAGACTGTTTCTGCCTGAAAGCGATCGCACGCCCTCCATATATGTCCTGTATGTCTTTCCCTTTAAGAATGCTTTGGGTTACACTTTTTAAAAATTCAACACAGTCCTTCCCTCAATGGACCGACTCTGCAGTTGTAGTGGAAAGAAGCACTTACTATACTGTATCCTGGAGTAGAGATACGACAGAAACAGAGAGCATTGTGGTCCTCAGGGCGCAATTATCATAATTGCTCACCATGACCTTAATGTCATCTACATGAAACTGATAAATTATAAAGGTCCCTCCTTCATGAACAAGTTTTAAGATGCCATGTTGGAGAAAATAAACAATAGTGGTCAATTAAATGTTATTTTGTAGGTGAAAACTGGCAAATAAAACATTATTTTCCTGCCCTCACTGCCTCAATCTGGTGTACCTCAATACCTCGTCATCACCGAGGTCGTTTGTAGTCTCTGGGTGCCTTCAGGCAAATTCAGAAGCACAAAGCCTCTCTGCCCGCAGGAGTCACGAGAAAAGCAGCAAACCCACTTGCTGACAGTGAGACCTCAAGCAACACGCAGGAAGTTATTTCAGATGTAAACACGTCATATTCTTCCTGCTGTTTATAGCTCAGCCAACAGCCCCATAGACCCAAATATACACAGTATTATTGTAGTAAACCTTAAGAATGGTAGAAAAAACCCCTTTTCTCACTCTGATGTTAGGCAGATCTTTATTAAAATGACCTTAATCTGAGCAGAGAGCAGCAACATTTAAAAGAAATTCTCAGAATGGGTGTAGCACACTATGGCCACAGCTGCTATCATCCTAAATCACTATAGAAAACCAAGGAATGGTCCAATCGTTTCATCCTCTGGTGACCTTCAGTTACCCTCCCCCACCTCTTGCCTATCAGCCACTACGATAAACTGTCCCGAGTGTCACGGGTCCCTGGAGTAAAAGGTCAAGCACGTGCAAGCATGCAGAAGCGTAGCGCATGTCTCAAGTTTCCTGTGTGATGGGTTCAGCTTTCCTTTGTTCTCCCTGTTCTATTGCACATGAGCACTTATTCATGCACTCGTACACACCTTAGACACAAACGCACGCAGACAGGCACACAAAAGGCTGGGGGATGGTGAATGCTTTCTGTGGGGTGCTCTCACAGTCTTCCTTCCTACTTTAGACCGCTGAAACCTGCAGCCTCACCTCTCATGTGTTGTGGTTATAGACGGCTGACATCTACTTGTGTGCCTCTTAGAGCTACAATCATTGCACCTCTATCGCAGCCCGCTATGTGAAACTATGACTGTAGGACAAAAAAACAACAGACATGGTAAAATGTGACCGAGCAGGTGACACTCTGGACATCCGATTGACCACCCACTGAGAAATAACTCATATCTCTGTGTGTGTCTCTCATTGGCCTGAACTTGAAGAAGCTTTTAAGACATTAACACAGAATCTCTGTTGAAAAATATTACTGTAATAGTCACTCTAAAACAACATTTGAGCTACTTTCCCTCTATAAAAGTGATTGTCACTGTCAAGATTAGATTCCACAAGGGGGAAGTCTGGGGTGTCCTTGCAGTGACCTCCCGTAGATTGGATTACAACATGCAGCCACAGAGAAGACATGATAAACAGAGGAATGCACAAATCTAAGAAGGCTTTATGACAACACAGATGAAGAAACAAAGAATTATTAGAAGGAACTTTCTCTGATAGGACAGACAGAAAGACAAAGTCTGCTCTAGGAGAGAGTGTGACTAAATCCAGGAGTTTATCTGAGTCATCTCACACCAGTGTGTTTGTATTCATTTATGTATGGGAGTAACTGAGAGTGTTATTCTACGTGGCCACACTGCCAATGATTCCCTCTTATCGTTTGTGATAATCTTCGCTCTCCTTATTTCTCCCAATTGCTTCCTCCTCGGCTCTTCCCTCTCCTCCCTGCAGCATTTCACCCAGCTCTGATTCATCATTTCATCACAGTCGATACAGTCTGTAGCGTGTGAGCAGATGTCAGTCAGGTAACTCCTCTACAGATAGACCAGTCATCAGTGTCTGTGTATGACACACTACACTTTAGTCTCACTGTGCCTGACACAGACAAAGAAGAGGGGTGCTGCACTCGTGAATTTTCGCTGAACAGCTATCATTTTGGTCTCAAGTGACAGTTAGAGGAAAAAGACATTGAATCTAATTTCTGAGAATTCTCTAGTGTCAGTTGCTTTAAAGGGGAACTCCACTAATTTTACACATCACATAGTGTGTTTACATGTTTTGGGGAGTGCTAATGTATGTATGAAAAAGTTTCATGAAAACCTTTCGATGCTTCAGGGTTAGTGTGCCAAGATCTGATAAATTGCCACAAGTGATGTCAGTTGAGTTAACTATCAGCTGAGGTTAAAGATCACACATTTAAAGATGGAAATAATCTCAGAAGGCGGAGAAGATAAAGGGGTAGCACTTTGAATAGCTTTTATACAGAGTATTTGTACCAGTTTAACTGTTTCAATCTATCTGCATGTAGAACAGCTCATCTACAGAGTAACCTTGATGTTCTTTGTGGCTGAACCCTAATCAAAGCATTTAAATTGATTATTTAATCTCACTAATCAGTTTTGTAATCAATCAGTTGTTACAAATACTAAATAAATCATCTGTAGGTGGCTTGTTGAAATGAAGTGTTACTAAAAGTAGTTATCTTATTTGAGACTAGAGGCCTGAGGCTTGGTTAGCCACTACTAGTATAGGAATGCAATGTAAATGTTGCCGTACTTAAAGAAATCATGATTGCCAAACCACTGAAATGTTTATCTGAGACATGCTAAAACATTGCGCAACAGCTGCACAAGTCGAGAACAGTCATACATTACAAAGTGATTCAGTAATGTCAGTTTAACAGAAATATCCAGGTACCCATGAGCCAAATATCCATGTTTGGTAACTAACATAATCTACTGGTCATACTAGACCAAGTAAGGTTGTAGCAACTAAAACTCAGAGTGTGTGAAACTGAGCAAAGTGTGTGAGTGATACTGCCTTTGAATTTATCTTTTTATTTGTAAGCAGAAGATCTGTAAACTCCAGGAATATTCTCACATCATCCACAGCTGTACTCTATATGTATAACTTGTTTCCATGCCTCATGATACCGGGCCAGGCCCCTCTGTGCCTGTCATATTGCATCAACACTGCATGAAAAAACAGAAGCATCTAAGAACAGGTGAGTCTAGTGGTGTGCGCTAATCCCCCCTGAGATCTCCAGCAGCTAGCCAAAGGCAGCCCTGCACTCAGTCTAGACAGCTGGAGGAGTGTCATTGTTCAAGGCCTTGCAACGTGCATGTGTGTGCGCGTGTTTTGTCTTGTAATCCCGTCAGGCCGCTATCGTTGCCATCAGGGGATCCTGCATGCTTTGTTCTATCATGATTAACAGAATGGCACTGTCTGGAGACACGCCGTCTTTATCAGCACCCTTGACTGTCTGGTTATCTCTGTGTGTGTGTGTGTGTGTACACGTGTGGTGTGTGTTGATGAAACAATGGCATTCCTAACATGACAAAGCAGCTTGAAGTTGTCTAACAGCTTCACCACTTTGCTAATTCCAGTTTTCTTGAAACCATCGCCATCATGCTCTCCGTAAAACCTGTTTCACCACATGAATTGCATTACTCACACATACCTACCTACCTACCTTTGTGTGTGTGTGTTGGTGGAGCAGAATGGTGACAAAGCTGCTGACAAATCAGTTCTTCCAGTTAATGGATGAGGACGATGAGCATTAGAGACAGCTCTCCATTAAGACTGAAGAGGCTTATTCAGAAGGAATCAAACCACTGTCTGACCTCTGCCACTCAGCAGTCATGTGTCAAAGGTGAAGAGTTAAGGGTCCTCGGTGGGGGAGGATGGATCCAAAGTCACCCTGGGGTCGTTGTTGTAATAATGGTCTGCTGCTTGGCTCAGTTTCAAGCCTACATATAGCAGTCAGGGACATTTTTTGAAAGAGGTCTTCAAGAGAAAGACTTTAAGATCCATTAGGGCTGTCACGGTTGACTTTGATTCATTGGCACTGCTGGCCATGTCTATTCATCATCGCCTCAAATGAAAGTTAAGGACAAGCTACATGCCTGCATTCTTTTTAATAGTGGCAGAGATGGTCTAGATCCTTTCATAGGGGCACTGAAATATTTAAGTTTGGAGAAGAATGAGCTGTATTTCTGAAATACAGATGGTATAGGAAAAAATCCCCACAGAGTTTTACTTTTTCCAAAATTACATGAATGATTGTACCAACCTATAAAAAACATTTTTATCTTTGCCCAGTGGAATTCATCCCTGAGCAAGTCCCAAGCAGGCATGTTTTCAAAGTTGTTTTCATATCCTTGTGGGTACAGCTGATACAGAAATGGCCAATTCAAACTATTCTGGCACCAGCAGATCATATTCAACTAAAGAAGGCCTTGATTTTTTGACAAGCGACAAGTTTATTTTGTTGGGTGAAAAGATCAAATATATAAAGTGGAGGTTTTGTGCTTTCTTGCATTAGGACTGCTTACATATAACTGGCTGAACAAAATAGTTTTTTTTACAGAAAAGAAACAGCATATCAATACTGAGAAACACCTCCAAGCAAGATTGAAACCAAGACGTGATGCAATGCTATTCTTTAAGCAGGAGCAGGTAAGCACAGCAAATATCCGGCACAGATATTGCAACAGATATACTCCTTGTTTCTATAGTTGCTTCCTGATTTCAGAGGTCAAAGTCAGATGCAATGAGTAGGAAAAAGATGGCAAAGATAGGAGCGAGAGGTGTTCTGTGCAGGGAGGGTGAAAGGGTGATATTCACCCCCAGGGTAGTGTGCAGGCAGTCTAGGCTTTATGAATGTTAAATTCGCCTCCTGTCAGAGTCACTAAACTCCTCTTTTCATTTGCAGACTCCATCATATGAATCCCTGCTTCCCTCCTCGCGGACTGATTTACATACTCCAACGCTTCTTTTCTAATTTAAGATCCACATGTTCGCTCCTTTAACACATCCCATTTTCAACACTTCCATCTATTTTGAGAGCGCACTCTAAAAAAGCAGATACTCGCGTATTTTTGGTCCTGACACTGTTTTGTGTGCCTCAGAGTATTGCACCTCATGGCCTAAATCTTCCACTGTGTTCTTTGAAAGCTGAAAATGATGCGACTAGAGAAAAAAGTATAGTATTCTCATGATGGCATGGGCTTAAAAGAAAGTAAACACCTCTTTGTCATCCAGCCTCTCACTCCCCTATCCCTGCCACATGTCCCCTCTCCATTCCCCCCCTCTTCTCCTTCATCACGCCCTACTTTCCAATGAGTCCAGTCAGGACGCCTGTACAGATGGCCCTGCAGCAGCCTGCTATCCCAGTGGGAGCTGCTGGCATGGGAGGCTTCTTGGCCCCCTGCCCATCATCCCCAGTCTCAACAGGAGCCCCAAAAGTGTATTGGCGTCCAAACTGAATGCCGAGGTACAGGGGCCGAGCCAATCTGGCTGCTGAGCTACATGGTGACTGCCTGGCGCCGCTGACACTAAAGAGACCGCTCATATGTCACCGCGCACGCGTTTCAACAGAATAAAACTAGCACACTACTGTTGGTTTATGGTATGCCTGTGTTTGGGGAGGAGTGAAGCAGAAAACAAATGAGTTCATTGTGTCTTGACAAAAAAAAACAACACATGCATGCACACTTGCACCCACACAGCAGCCAAACACAGGATTGAATTACCGACCAGGCATTCCAGCTCCCCACCCGTTCCCCAGACTCTCGCTGTGATACGAGCTTGACAGAGGTTGGGAATTGCTCTCGTGGCTCAACAGGGACACACTTCCCAAATCCCTTTTATTGGAATCCCCCTTTAGTGTCTGATCGGGGGTCATGCTGACATTCTGGCACCTGTTTCACACCCACCAGCTCCGTCAGCCTTAATGTAAAGCTCACTGGGAATTCTCCTCCACTAACACACCCTGCACATGTGTGCATCCATCCTCATTCCTGAGCGAGTTTGGACATAGTTGTGTTCATGCATGTGTTTCTGTTTGTGTGTGTGCTTGCAAATAGGGCATCTTAATCTTAAAGTGTATCTTAATCCAAGTGAGGTCCTTCCTTCTCCGTCCTCCAAGAGGTGCGGCTTCAGTTCGATGTTTTTGCACATTTCAAATCAAGATGCGGAGGCTGTGTTACATGTGAGCAATTGCTCACTTTTAATCCTTGAAGTCAAACGGTTACCAGCCTAATATTTGCATTTAGATGGAATCAATCATATCACCAAACCGTCAGGCTGAGAGAGAGTCGTGCTTTTGAGATGAACTCTATGGGCTGAGCACCATTATCCACTGACTTCTCTTTCAAACCACTTCACGTGCGTGAAAAATACTCTTCTGATTCTAGTCTATCTTTTCGGAGTAGATGGAAATGGTACTAAAATGTACTGAAGGTCTATGACATGTGACGGGTCTGGGTAATCTATCATGTTACTCAGAGATAATTGGAGCTAAGCACAGGTTCACTCTTAGTAGGATGCATAGTTTATGTCTGAGCCACGAGCGCTCTAAATCTGTCATTCACAACGGTTATAATGCTTTAAAAAACAGTCATGTATTATTCATCATATTCCAATTTACAACCGCCCCGGATGCAGCGCTCATTTGAATGGACTCGGACAACAGTGATAAGAGCGTAAAGTTTAAGAGCAGCCAGGCAGAAAGGATGAATGAAACAATGTCTTCGTGCAGATCCTACAATAGTCCTTTAAGCACTTTTTAAAATTAGATTGTTCATCCAATCATCTACTCAGCATTGTATTAGTCTCAATCACACCTGCACAATAACCGCTGCAAACTAATGAGCGCGGCGGTAACAGATGCAAATCTAATAACCTGACGTTACTAATTTCATCATGGCTGCCTCCTTTTCTGATAAAGCACATCTATCGTCTCATTACAACCGGCACGGGCAGAGACCGTGCGCCGTGTCACTACTGATGTATGATGTTGAAGCATACTAATTAGCGCTGAGAGATTGGCTTGGCCTCGACTGTTGACAACTCGCACCTCATGTATTTTGATATGATTAGAGACGGACGGAGGTCGGAATACGTGCTTCATTAATCCGCAACTCGTTGCATGAAGAGATTTCAAGTTCACATCTTGTTTTTTTGGACACGTGCAGCTTCTTGAGCGGAGCTAGAACATGGCACGCTCTCATACCATGAAACAGATTCATGTTGCATTCACACCTCCTGCACATGGCACATTAGAATATGTTGCTATATTCATGTTTACTAGGTAGCGTTCTCCTTCTTCACTGCCTTTGTTGGCACATTACTATAATTCTCTGCATGCCTCCGTCGCCAACTATTGATCAGTGAAGTAGCGTAAAAACCAGCGGTGTGTTGTGTTTGTGTGCAGAATACAAACAGAGCGTTCAACCACTCATTCAAAACATTGCTCAGTAGCACTACTACAGACAAAAAGCTCCGCAGTGTACCAGCAGTCATAATTTGGTGTCACAACTGTCAGCCCGTACCTCAGGAGTCCAGCAGTTCTCCTGCCTGATAAACCAAATTATATTCTGACTTTGAACATACTGTTCACATAGGGAAAAAAATTCATTACTTGAAGCCTGATGGTGTAATCTATATGCTTACTCCGGCGGTTCATGGAACACACCAGGGATATAATCATGTTCCATTGCTTTTTTAACCCAGCCAATCCATAAAGACAAGGCTGTCAATAGCTGCCCATATGACAGCATGCAGGCCATGTGGAGGCAGCTAAGACCAGCCCTGGACAGGATAGAACGTTTCCATGGAGTCAAGGCTCCTGTTGGGAGGTAATTAGATGCCTGTTGAGTCCCCACTGTGGCACCCCCTCTTCCCTCTTTTATTCTATCAAAATCCCCGCTCCTCCCCCTCTCTCTCTCTATCTTCCTCTCTCTCCATCTTTTGCTCCTGTCACAGGGCGGCCGTCTGTGACAGAGTGATTCCACATGTGATCTCTGTCTGCATCGGCCTGTCGGCGAGATGACTCTCATCATCCCCGGTGTCAGCGGCAAAGCTGCCAAGGAGCCAAATGACATCTGAAGGCCTGTCAGGTACACAGGCCATCACGATGTTCTGTCCCCTTTTCCAATCGAGCTCCCCGTGGGCTGAGGGGTTGTTTGTATAAGGTGTGGGTGAAAAAAAATAAAAAATCAAACATCGTTGACAATCCAGTAGCACAGGGGAAACTTTTGTGAAGAGAACTTTGGGAATTTCCCCATTTAGCCCTGAGATAATACACAAATAGAAATGAAAATATACAAAATCAAGCGTTTCTTCTGTATAATTATGTTTTTTTAATCTATTTGTTTCCTTTTAATGTTTTGTAACTTCCCAAGGAACTATCTTTTAAAAAAGAAGAACTAAAAATTGCTCTTTTCTGCTGACAGACCACTCAAACATGCAGCCAATGCCAGCATGGACAAGTGAGTGATTCATTTAAAGAAGTAAAAAAAAAAAAAAAGATTTGGTTGCCTTGTGTGTGTGTTTAACGGCCGCATAATAAAACTGAATTCATCATGAACACAGAACAGAATCGGCAGCAGGACTTTGTACTGGATTCCTGCTCCGCCACAAGGCAGTAGTGGAATTCTGTCAAGCCTATGGAGTAGAACCGCATGTGATCTATGAGTCCTACACACACACACACACACACACAAACACACACTGCCAACCCCCTTCCCCCATACACACACAGCCATAAACCTTGTGGTGGTGATAAAGCTGTCATTGCTACCAGACTAACAGCTACTGTGTTTACCTCCCTGTCGACCTGCCCCAGACAGACATGCAGGTCTGCCTCCTCTCTTTCTCTCTCCATAAACTCACACTCCTCACCATGACTGGCCTCACTCTCTGGGAACTTGCCTCTCTCAATCTCACGTCAAAAACAAATGATGCCCTCATTAACAGCACACCTGTTATTCTCTGCAGACTTGGCCTGAATTGGAGGGAACATGTGCTGTAAGTCTGTGTCTGTACCTGCAGGCTCGTCACCGGCGACTTCTGACAGACCCCTAACTTGGGTGACTCATACATCCCGCATCTACTGTAACTGTTAGAACGAAGCTGTCATTTTGGTTCTATTGCCAGGGACGAGAGAGAGAGGCTTTCTGGGCACAGCACGGACAAGCTCAAGAGGTGCAACAAAGAGCTGCACAGGGTCTTGATCGCTGGAGGACAAAGTCAAAGGGTGCTAATGGAATGAAGGTGCAGGGCTGAAATAATTCAGACTGGATGAAATCAAAGAATTGACTCGCAGCATTTTGTCATTTCACAAAGCACGACACGGAATGTTTGTTTTTCAGCCCTCTGGTCATTTAAGCACACCCTGCCAGTGAAGGTGAGGGTGAGCAAACACACATTTCCCAGGGTTTCAGGTTCCCAGGAGCGGGTAAGTAAAGACAAAGCAGGGCATGTGTTTAGAAAGAGGTGAGTGAAGCTGCTGTTTCTTGGAGCTCCGAGCTGAAAGGACACAGTCACGAAACGTGAAGGGAGGTGCAGCCTGGCTGAGGATGTGAAGGAGACCAGAGCTGAGGGTGTGCTCAGGGGGGGAAAGAAGTGGCTTTACCAGTACTATCAACAACAGCAACCTTCCTACCTAACTGGTTTCTGACAGAGCACACACCTTGCGTTAAGCTGCCAGAGAAAGATAACAAATCCTTCTTTTAGGTTTGTGTTGGTAAGCCTGTGCAAGCTGCTACATCACCCTTGGGTGAAAAGGCTGCTTACCACCTCTTGGATGCTTTAGGGGATGATGCAGATTTTTTAGTAAAATGTCAACAGTGCCACACCTGTTCATCCTGTCCTGGCTCCCTCAAATAATCCCTCAAAATTCACACACACACTGAGAAAATCATTATTACACAGAATGAGATAAGCTTTGCAGCAACGTAGCCAAGTTAAACAACCCCTGTCAACAACACAGTAACATGTGACATTTGTTATGAGCTGCTACTGTCTTCGTTTTTCAACGCTATCCATCCGACTACTGCTGACTCCTCTCTCCTATATATGTGCCAGAGGCAGCAGACGCAGTGAGTCCGGATCCCCCCCCCCCCTCCTCACACGCCCTTTAAAATAGAGCCTGGACACCGCTGACTCACACCACGGACCGTGATGCTCCCATCGTAGTAAAGTGATGCAAGAGGCGCCTCACTATCTCCGACACGATAAGGACTTATGATGTCATCACTGTTGCTAGTAAAGTTCCAACTGTGACGACACAGCGTGTTCCAGTCACGATAAATAGGACGCGTGCGTAAAAGAGGCTGATTATGAAGCGCATAAACACACGCGCACACAAGGCACGCACACAAGGCACGCACACAGGCTGTAGGCGTGAGCGCAATCTCAATATGCAAATATGGTAGTAGTGGGGTAACCTTATATATATATATATATATATATATATATATATATATATATATATATATATATGACACTTACCAGCACTACACTTTGATCCCCATCTTTGATCCGGTTTGTATGCGATGTCAAATTAATTAAACTCCAAATATTCCCAAATTAATGAGCGTTTACAAAACAGCCCGTTCAGCTGACATCCACGGCAGAAGTAGAGCCGGACTCCAGAGGCGCAGCCTGATTGATGTAAGTGGAGGAAATGTCTGTTGATTGTTGAGGATGTCCTGGCTCTGGACGGGCTTCCACCGGTGAATACTGGTGGTGGTGGTGGTGGTGGTGGTGGTGGAGGGGGGGACACAGGCGGAGAGCTGACGCCGTGGAAAAGTGCGTCCCTGAAGGCGTGGCGACCGTCCTGTCCTGCGCCACGGAGACACAGCGAAGCGCACAGCACATCCACACGTCCTCGGAGCAAGTGGTTAGACGAAGGAGAGGAGAGGGAACTACTTACACACATGTCAAGCGTGCACAGTGCACTGTGGTTTTACTTCCGCTTTCGATTTTCAAAATAAGACGCGCAGTGAATTTCTTTTTTTTTTTTTTTATGGCTTGTAGAAGCATGCCAAGAGGGTGTTGAGCTTTTAATGAGCTTTCTGATACCATCAACAACACCTGTATTGCATCTTGTCAAAGTTGAACAAATTAAACACAATGATTTAGGCCTGTAGTAACATGAGAGTTAATGTAATCTTAAATAAATTCTGGACAAGATTACTGCAGTGCAATGGGGTCCCGGGGGCTCAGTGTGTTTGTAGCATTATTAAGTATAACAGTATGAGTATTGTGTATAACAGCTGACAGCTTTTATTTTGAAGGGAAATTCGGTTTCCGGTAGTTTATTGTATCTCCAGTCTGATGGTGCTGTGGGTGAGCAGTAGTTGTAGACTCTCTCTCTCCCTCTGTTGTCTCAACACACAAACACGTACATCACACACCCTCCAGCCCCAGATCTTCTTGCCTCAGGCAGTACTGTCTCTGGTTTTACAGGACCATAGATTGTGTCCTTATTCACTTCACCTGGCGGATTTACACACATTCAAAGACAGTGAAAAATGCAGTCAGTGTAGTCACAACCGGGCCTCTGAATCCTGGCAAAGCCAGGCTGATTTTTAAATCCAATATGAATGGCAAGCAGGATTGTTTATTTATCATTCAAATTGTTCATCTTTGGTTGGCAAAATGAGTCATCCCATCATACACAAGCTTCAGGCCAAACATTCATGGGCACATTACAAGAAACAATGGGCACTTGTTTCATTTGTAATCCCGAAAGCAAAACCTCTTCCATCCTGAGTGACACTCTCTAATCGTGACCCCTGAATGAAAGGGCCATCTCTGAATATGGAAATGAGACATTCAGTGCCAGGCTGTATTTCCATTAAAACTGCAGTTAATTATTTGCATTAGAGTAATTTGAAAACAACAATGAGGGAACGTCCAAAACGTCCCCACTGAATGGAGATGAGAAGCTGGAATGATGGGTTAAGGGAGCAGGGTGTTGCTTGGTTTTATTACTCTGGCTGCCGCTGTCATTGCTAGGCTGAGAGGTAAGTTATTGGAGGGGAGTAATTAATTTGAAGGGAAGTGAGGGAGAGACAGACAGAGGGAGAAATAATTAAGCGGATGAGATGCACAGTGGTAAAGGTCCTTGTCGGGCCATGAGGGGATGTGTGTGACCTGCTGTCCCCGGAGCTTTGACGCCTGCTGCTGCTGGGCCCGCTGGATGAGGGAAAAGATGGCTCTGACATTGCAGCAGAGGACAGAGATGAACTCTCTCTCTTTTACACACACACACACACACACACACACACACACACACACACACACACACACACACACACACACACACACAGAGGCACTGAAGCAGGTGCAGGGGGTCCTGCTACAGTGAGGTCTTAAACTTAACAAGCATGCACGCAAGCTATTTCACTCTTGCACTCAACCTCAAATGCTCTTGTACTTGTTTTTGTCGCTTGTCACATTCTTTCCATGGAGACTTACCTGAACCTTTAAAGAGTAACTCTGATTATTTCCACTTTTTTAGAGCTGTGACATCATTTCTGCTGGCTACGATCACGTTGTATTTACTATGATTGTGAATGCAGCGTCGTCACAAAAGATGTCGAACGAGGCAAAAAACACAGCCCGATCTTTTTGTTTGTAGTGTTACACAGTTTTGCACCTCATGATGTAAGTCCAACCTAACCAGGCCTTATTTATGAGTTATTCCATCATCACAACATTCTCTCTAGTATCGCTTCCATCCAAAGATTTTGTGGAAATCATGGGATGTAGACGTAAACACTGGATTGATTGAACTTTTGCACATTTTTCAATACTGACTCTCTTGTCTGACGATAGTGTTGCACGATGATCAGACTGTAAACAAAAAGAATCAAATGCAATTTTTCAGGCCCAAAATCTGCACACGTGCATCAGTTGTGGAGGGATGCCAGATGAGTGATGGAGCTGCCACATCGTCAGGTAAAAACAGTAAAATTGTATTTTTATCTGCAGGTTAAACCTGAAGTGAGCACACCTGAAATGTCACAGAAAGGTGAAGCAGATTGTTGATCTATAAAGCACAATAAAAGTTTTATCCCCATTGTTTTGTATACCAAATAACTTTGGCTAACATGAAGGCTTGTTTAAAACGTGAATGACTACTTTTGTTTTTCACCCTGTTGAACTTTTTCAGCAACCAACGTAGTGTGAACAATGTTATCATAATTAATAATGAACAGAATTAACATCCAAAATGTAATTACTGTTAAATGCCTGACCACAACCAGATAACCAAAAGACTTAATGCTTGTGTTGACAACAACGTCTTATTCCCCAGTTGGAAGGGTGAGTCTCTATAGCGATATGACAGATGTGAATAATAATAACACAAACACATACAGACACAGTCATGACTCATCCATCATATACCATCATATGAGGAACCACGTGGCACACTGACATTCACTCTCATACTCTTCCTCTGTGTGTAGTCACTTGAACAGAAGCCTCAACTAATGATTGCACAACAGAGCGCTGTGCTGCCCCTGCACATGTGAGAAGGGCTCTTGTTATAGTTTCCAAACAGCTTTTCTAGAATAGCAGAGGAAGCGGACACAGGCACATTCAAATGTTTCACATCGCCTCTGCTCTCCACTCTCTCCTCACAGGCCTCACATTATATAAAGAAGGTGTTGCAACAGTATCAGCTACAGATGCTGATTGCAGCGCTCACACTTTGTTTGCCCCCCCACACTCTCTCTCTCTCTTTTCTCAGAATCATTTGCATGCAGTCAACACTCACATTGTGCTGTTACCAGAAGCTGTTGCTTGGTCCTGTCGTGAGGGAACGTCATCCCAGAGAAGTACGCTGTTAATAAACTTGAAAGTTACAGATCAAATCAAGCCATAGCAACCACTATAGATGGGAATGCTGCTCTCACAAATACAGTTTTCTCCCCCCAAAAAATGACAAATCCATTTTTATAGAAGTGGTTACGCAATCTCAGTTAGACCAAACACTGCAACAAAGGTTGAGTTGTTACATACACGTGTCTCCTTTATGGGTGCTGACTGACTCAACACCTTCACATCTTCATCCAAAGACTGAAGAGTTGTTTTTTTGTTTCCTTTAGGACCAGTGCTCTGATTTTTATATGCTTCCAGTAGCTCTTAAATTTTTCTGTCTGTTTTCTCTCTGTCTTTCTCTAACAACCCTGTTTCCTTGGCTCTCCTGCAGGGCCCAACATGTCTTGCCAAGAGCATACTCATTATTTATGCCACTGTACCAAAACAACATGAAATTGCTTTTGCATTTGTTACGAATATAAATCACTTTTAAATGGGGCTATACGTTCTACTAAACAAATTAGGTTTTCAGTCTAATGCTACAAACACACTGTGCTGTGTAGTTAGACCCTGTTAATCCTGCTGTATGTGGGAAAAAATGGTTGTAACATTCAAGGAGAAAGGCTTATGATGTAACATGAGGGTGTTCTGGTAGAGACTGTTCAGCAAAACTTCCCCTGTGCACAACAGGATGAACAGACAAGTAGTTGCCAGAGGATGAGTGGGAGGAAAAAGAGAGAAGAGAAGAGGCATTCAGGAGAGAGATAGCTACATTGAAAAGCTTGAATAGGGAACTCAGCGACTTCACAGGACAGATTGCTGGAGGCTTTGCTTCTGGAAGAGTTGAGAGACCTTTGCTGTCTGTCATTTATTGGTCCACTGCAACTTGTGAAGCAGCAACGCTGGCCAAAGCGTTGTTAGTGCCAGGTCCACGTCTAGTCTGCCACGCTGGCCAATCAGTCCTCTTTTACCCAGGCGCCTCTCAGTCTCCTTTGGCAAATGGCTCAGTATGTACGCCACCCGTCCCATGTCCCCCCTTTCAGAAGAGGGGGATAAACAGAAAGAGGTGGCAAAACGAGAGCGCTCTTTTGTGGTGGTTGAGGAGGAAAGGGACACTCTCAGCCATAGGCCCCCCTCTGGCTGGCAAATCTGGAAAGTGGTGAGGAATGAACAGACACAATAACAAGGCCCGAGAGACCCACAAAACCAGAATACTGTGTTCTAGGCAAAGACAAAGAAGTTCCTGATAATACGATCTGGATGGATGTAATACAAGTATATGACCCTTTTATATCATTGTTTTATACCCAGATGGTGTTAATACCAACCCCACACCATTGGACCGTAATGTTTTTACGCTTTTTGTTTGAATGAAGCAAACATGTCACTTGACTTCCAGTCATTACCAAAGTGACTGTTGACTGTTGCTAAGCCCTTTTCTGTTGTTATGCCTGTCAAGATTTCTTTTCTTGCACAGGGCATATGCAGTTTACAATGAAGATTTACTACTCAAGAGTTTTCATCATTTTTGAAACGAGTCCTTGATTTCGCATCAAGGCATACATTCACAGGTTCCTCAGTCCAAACTGGCAATCATCATTGCCGACTTCATTGCAACTGTTGTGAGCAGGTTTTATTGTGCCTACTGTAGCTAGTGAGCAACTTTTAACAAATTGGTTGAAAAGTCTCAAACCAAATTATTCTGATATTATTTGATATATATTTTGTTAAAAGGCTGCAGCTAAAGCTACAAAGCTCAGACGAAAAGTCAGCATCCTACCAAGGAACTGAAAATAAAGGAAAAAGAAGAATGCAACATCATCAACAGCAAGTCGGCCGTTTTACCAACACCCACACCATCACCGGCCAGCTAGCTTGGTAGTCTGTCGTGTTCAAACACGGTGTTTAATTTCAATTAACTTCAGTTTCAACATAGTCTGTAAACACTGTCACTTGATACAACTTTATGGTGTAATGTTAACACGATTTACACTGCACACTCTGCACACTCTCTCTCTCTCTGTGAATGTAAGGTGGCAGATCTTGTGTTTTTATGCTGAACATCCTTTCTGACATATTGACAAATAATGCCGTCTTCCAAAAATAGCTGTGCCGCTCTAGAAAGAATCTTTCCCACTTCCTATTCTCTATTACATACAGTATATGTTTTTTCAGTCTGACCTAACCCAGGCAACATGATGAAACTTATGCTTTATTGTTTCTATTGTCAAACTTTGTGTCACAAGATAAAGTCAGGCAAACAAATGTATTACTTTCACGAATGGGATGAGGTTGCTCAACAAATTTCTTCAATCAGTCAGGGGAACGTTTGCAGCTTATGTTAAAGCAAGAAACATTTTAATCCACAGTTTACTCAGTTTTTATCAAGTATTGCTAGTATCAAAGCCCCATGCACACATTACATTTTGATGCGTGGAGAAATCCAAAGGTCTGCCATGCGTATGGTAACGTCACTATGCCTGAACCATCACTGTATTCAATACACTGTTGTTTTCTTAAAATTATGGTTTGCTCAATTATGCAGATATACATGCGATATAACTGTTTGCGCATATCCTCATTTAGAAACTTTATTTAGACATGAACGATTTATAGAGCTCAAGCAAAGATACAGTTAGTTTCTGACATGTCAGAACTTTGACAGTCCAAACTTTCTCTATCTTCTAAATCTAGGTTATATTTAGTTTCTGGGGCATCGTGTCTTAGTTTTTTTATGTCTTTGGAACCATCCATGTTGACTCTCTGCCACTCAGGAGAGATATAAGATATATTAGATATAAACTACTGTTGCCTTATATGTGTGTAAGAGGGCTATGTTTGTTGTACAGAAACATGCTGAGCACACTGTGGGTATTTTAGCCTTTCTCCTTCCTCCCATCACTCTGAGCTACAGCTTGATAAATTGTTGGTACTTCGGAGGGCGATGTATTAACTTGGCACAGTAGCTGCCCTTCAGTTAAAGGTGTCTGTGAGTCTGTTGCTAATATTGAAGAAAGTGTCTGCAATTGTTTTTTTTAAAGCGACCCTGTTAGAAGAGGTCGTGGTGATTCAGTGTGACCCCTTTAACCTTCCATAGCGTGCGTCTGAGGGGGTGTATGAGAAAGCTTTATCATCTTGAGTTTTCTTTCCACACCTGCACATGCCACCACCTGTCATTAACAACCAGAGGAGACTGTGATGACATGCGTCTATTCACAGACTCATCCTCCCACACAGCACTTACCCCTGCTATTCCATCAGTGCAGAAGATGTAATTAATGGCATTTTTGCCGTGCAGCAGGCCAGGATGCCAATCACAAGCTGCGCTTTCAAGCAGGGTTTATAATCCTCATATTTGCTGCAGGACTCCCAAGGTGAAGGGGTCTGCACAAGATGGAGCTTCTTCCATGGGCTACAGGCTTTTTCCACTCTCCTTGTGATTGTGGGATCAGCGGGGTACAGGGGATTACATGGCTACACAGAGGAAGGAAATGTGCTCCGAGCTGGAGGACATAGGGTTTCAGATTTGTTATCCTAGACACTTTGTATGAAATATTCATTTAAGCTGAGGAATCTTCAGGGTTACAATGTTGCTCAGCTGATTTCAGACTCTTGTTGAGGATTATTTGACGTTTCAGATGACGCCGTGCTCCTCATCAAAGACACAGACGCTGAAACAGCACTGATCCGAATCCATGTCAGCTGCAATATTTAGCAGGACTAAGTGGAGAAAATGTGTACTCTCGTTTGTCAGACAGCCTCATGAATCTTTTCTCTTGTTTGCTTGTGCATACAATGATTTTCAGGGCACCAGTGTGTTTTATTTGAGCTGCTCTGACATGCTTGTGCCTGACAGTTTCTGACATGTGTCATGTCTTGCGCTGACACTGAGATGGAGAGAAAGGATAAAGGACTGATTGGTTCATACAAGGTCACTGTGAAGCTGCAGGAATCCATGTTGACAGCTTTTGGTTCTGACGTCATGTATCTCCCAAGGCTTAAGAGCACACACTGTATGTCACAGTGGCGGCCATTCTTTGCAAATATAATACAGATACATGAAATAAATGGCCTGACACTCAGAACGAAACATTCCTTTGCTTTCATCAGAGACACCCTGATACTAAAGCTGCCTTCACATGGTCGGCAATTCTTCAACAAAACCATATCTGAATTTTGATGTAACAACGTAATGGGATTTACTGCCCACTTACTGTTTATATAGCTTATAAGCCATATGTGTAATACATATTCATATGACTTATACATACGTACGTACATATGAATAATGTAGAGAAAAATCTTTAGCAGTAGGTAAAAACATATGTTTTAATCCACAAAGGGAGGGAGAAGATCTATTTAAGGATCTATTATCACTGAAGGTTTGTCGGCAACACTGCTACCTCCCTTGCTTGCTATGCAACGGTGCTATTTTTATTAAAAACATCGTCAATAGAAGTGTATTTTCTGAGATGAGATGGAAGTAAAATGGCTCACTCATTATCTACTTCAGTTACAGAAAAAACACTATGTTTAATTCAGCATGTTATTACAGTAGTTTCTTTAATGTCATGTACAACTTTAATGTCATATAAAGTATTCTGATATGATAACTTATATGTTAATAGGCATATACTGTATGTATGTATGAGACATACACATACACTATATTTAGTGGCAAATTTTCAGAGGTTAGCAAAAGTGATGCCATAGTTTTCTTAAATATTAATGCGATCATTGCTAATACCGAATAATAAGGGAAGGAAGGAATTTTTAGCTAATAAGCGAGCTATCTTGTCACCTCTAAGTGTTGCAAATACACAGATCTGATCAGGTAGGAGGAGGAACGGATCGACCGTGACACTTCTGCCACCATGTTGAACCACCATGGAAAGGTCAGTTTTCAGTAAAAACAAAGTTTGCATGAGGAGGAAAGGCCAAAATGCAAAATGCAAAAAAAAGGTTTTCTCTGCATTTAAAAAAAACCCTGTGTATGTGTGGGCTAGGCTTTAGGCAGAGAAGCTTTAAATCTAAATATCTAAATACTAATGCTGACATGGCAACACGTCATAGCATGCAACCATTTGCTGGACACAAAATACAACTGAGGCTGAGGTGAAGATAGTTTTAGAGGTAATATGATGAAGGCTGAATGATAAAGAGTCAGCACTGCCACTGAAAGATTCCTTTATACTGCGAAAAAAAAGAAGAAAAAAATCGACCATTGCTGCTCGACTAGCTCCATTGTTTCCTGCGACCTTTGTCCGCTCAGTTGTGTCTTCTGCTCTTGACAACTGTGAGAAGCTGTGACGCAAATTAAGTAATTGTGTGATCGATGAATGTCTGACAGGTGTTAGGAACATGTAGATATTTTCATGGAGTAAACTGTATGTTTAATAAACGTCTGTGTAAGATAAACAGCACTCTAAAGCTATTAGAGATTTTCACGGATGCCTGGATCTCACTGGGATGTGTGAATGACGTGTTCCCTCTTTCTTCTATATGACCTTTGTCACTCACTCTGCAATTAAATCTTTTCAGCATGAAGGCTTAAAGGATGACCAACGGGGTGCAGGATGCACTTAGAGTGCTGAACCTTTTATATTCATATTGAATGCTATTACTGATTACATTCTTTTTCTTTCCCCAGCACACTAAATCTCTATTCATCTTCATCTTCTGTCTTTTTATCAGGTTGTATCCTTTGAATGTATGCCGTCTCACCACTTCACATTGAAGAATAACATTTTTATTATACCTTTTCTTTCACTTGCATATAATGCAAGCAATATATTTGTCAGATTTACAACTTCAAGAGCTTTTATACTAGGCAATACTAAAACAGTCAGTTTTGATCCAAATACTATTTATTCAAGAATCTCTGAGCTGCTTTTGAAGACTTCAAAGTGAAGCTATTTTGTGCTTATTTCTAAAATAACAGATTGACCAGCGTGTCACTGGGACTGCAACAACTTTTCTTGTGATGCACTCAGTGCTGTCAAGGTGCACCTGAATTAACAGCGGGCTGACAATAAACCTTTACCCCCGTCATCACTCATGGTTTTATCTTCCTTATGTTCACATATTTGTCTCTATACACTTCTTCTTCCTGTTTGGCCTAACCTTCATATTGATCTCTCCATCCTCTCACTTCACAACCAGAGGCTTCAAGAGGCGGTGTGATTGACAGGCCTGTGCCGTGTCTCTGCTGGATAATACTCCTCCTACCTCTCTTGTTGCCAGGGTGACCGATGGGTTTTCTCCGCTGAAACACTCTGTCTCCATATCTGTCACCTCAGATTGGTGAGAGAGCTGCAGAGAGGAGGGGGTAGGTGAGACTCCGTCAATCCTACACTTCCCATGGCAAATGACGGAGATACAAGACAAACAGTGTACAGCGAGTGTTCGTTTATGTTTCTAACGGTGTCTCATAGTCTATCGCACTCTGCTCAACACCAATCTTACACACTATTCTCTGTCTAGAGCATTAACTGACATAAAAACCAGGCCAGTGCCTGTGAGGGCCTGTCCATGATTCACAATAACATTATTTCTCCACTCTGCCACACACTGAAGCACAGTTCTGCCTGCACTATCAAAGATAGAGTCTTAGATTTAAAACCAACCAGAACAGGTCAAAAAATAGCCGGGAGGCAGCTACTTCACCAGCTAAAGCAACTCTCGTTTTGTTTAGCTCTCTTCTGTCTTTCTTCTGTCAGGCTTTCTCCTTGTCACTAAGCATCAGCTCTAACAGTGTTGCTATTAGCACAGTTCATCATTCACACAGGCAGTGCCCATGGCACAACTGGACTGGTGCCAAATGAGATGGATGACATCATCTTTTGTGCTTGTTACCAATCCAATCAGGCTCCCAGACACCAATGTGGAGCCTCGGACATGATTAGCGCTGAGCCCATGACATCATCCCTCTGCCAGTTTCCCTACAGAGGCGCTGACATCATCCAGCGTGAGTCGATTATTGGAGTCGCTGGTGTCTAATAATCTGTTTTAGTGTCTTCCCCTCGTAATGATTACAAGTCGTGGATCACTCCAGAAAGAATCTAGGCATTTATCACACTGAACCAGGTGTGAAGAAATGACTCATATCTAGACGGTCTATGAGTTGTTCCAAACAAACTGGTGCATTCAAACTCTCACACATGCATGTGTGAACCTGTGTGAAAGCTGAACAAGCACACCTGCTATCCTTGTTTCTGGCATCTCTCCTAATCCTGTCCTAAAATCTTTCTTTTCAATCCGATCCAGTCCTGCTTTCTGATGTCAACTGTCGTCAGTGTATGCTTGTGTCCTTGTATCCTATCCTGTTCTGTTCTTTCCTATCCCATTGGATTACACTCGATTTCAGCCCCCTCCTATCTTTGTAGCCCTGTAGCACCCACAACAAATAGTATCTGACAAAGGTTTAAAAAGTCATATTTCTATTTATTCTACCTGTAGCAGAAGAAGGCCGATGTTGAGCTCTCTCGGGATATGACTTTTCATTTTAAAAGCCAAACACAATAGTTCATTGTAATGACGTTTACCTTTACAGGGCAGACAATGGAGCTTCTCTAATGTGACAGGGACCTTTAGAGAGAGATGTGGCCTAAATCTACTTCCTCTCTACCACCTCTCCATTTCAGTAATATAAACACTGCTGAGTCTCTGCTCCCATGCTCTGTTAGCACCGGCCTCCGGTCCATCCTGACAGGCTCTCCCAGGAGACCACACACAGACACACACACACACACACACACACGTACACGTACACATGAATGCACTCTTGTGAGAGCTATCTAAGAATAATGGAGTGTGACATCACCTCATTGGACTTTGCCCACAAAATACACACACCAAAAAACACACACAAAAAGTAATCAGAGTCAGTGGAGCCCATCGGCTTCCCATGTGTTACCTCACCGTGTCTTACACAAGGCCACAGAGCTGTTCAGTTGTCCAACTGCCCTCACACAAAAACATACACACACACACACACACACACACACACACACACACACACAGTATACCTGCACTGCATGTACACCTTGGCTGCTAATGAGTTTTTGTTTATTTTTGGCACATTCCAGATTTCATTATACACACACACACAAGTCACAATGTATTTATATGTAGAAACACTGGCTGGTAGTGGATCTTCTTTCTACTAAACCCATTTTCCTGATAGGTCTCTGCTGTTGCTGCTATAGGAGTGGGGAGCTCTACAAGATAGATAAATAGAGGAGGAGGAAATTTCTTTCCAAATTTGGTGCATTTGTAGCACAGAAACAGGCAATACATACTGTACAGAAATCTAGAGAGTGCAGAACATGGTAGATTTGTACATTTCTTTCTTTCCGTGAATCAGTCTGACATTCTGAAAATAAAAGAAAGAAGTGAAAAAAAAACAAACAGGGAAATTCCCAGACAGAAAAAGTGAGTTTCCATGGGAGAGATTTAACCGTTACATTACAGGGATATGTGAGCAGACACAGATTCACACAATCACACTAATATAAATAGTGCTCATCATGGTTCTATGTACATATACGCATATGTACGTGTTCCTGTGTGCTCAACTCAACTCTGAGGCCGCGTCCTCCTCTCTGATTAGGTCGAATCAGGAACAAGATATAACACTCTATCCGCACAAATGTTTTCTTTTCTATTTTCGCCATATTTGCTGTGTGAGTACATAACCTCCCAGTTAGAGGCTAGACATGTGAAAGGAGAAACAGATAAAAGGAACAAGGTGAGACGTTGAGCCGTCTGCTGTGATAACGAAGGAAAAAACAGGTCGACAAGTGTGACTCTCGGATTAGTCATGAGGGGCTAGATATGTGTACGCACACCGTCTCTATGGTATGTACATGAACACGCAAAAATAGCCCCATACACGAACATGCACAGCTGCATCCTGTAACTTTTGATAGCAGCTCACACATTTTGTTCAGCAGGTATGTGACATGTTTAATTACAGGTGGATAATGAACATCATTTCAGATGCTCAGACATGCTGAATGGTGTGTAGAGCATGAAGGAGACACTTGACTGAATACACCTCAAACACCCATATGATCACAAACATAAAGACACAGATACACTGCCTCCGAGGTACGGTTGACTATCAGAAGCTGGTTATGAATTCATTTATAAAATAGAGAGAAAATTTGTTGAGAGACGTTTTTTATTCCAGGTGTTGAATCCCGAAAACAACCTTTCAGTTATTACCATAAAATACCACACTCTTATTGTAATTAGTGAGAGTACAACATGATCTGAGCAGCGAATATACTTCATTTTGCTTTGATCTTCTGCTACATGACAGCCACAAAGGTGGACACAGCACTTACAAGATAAAATGAGATAAAACAGGCAGCAGAACTCATAGCAATAATCCACTAGCATAGCTGTTACCCTGGGGGCTTTGGTCAGCATTAAAGACTGACAGTAGGACGAAACGCATTGTCGAAGATGAGGGATCGTGGGTTATATCTCGCACATGAAATTCACCTCACAAAGCACATTTATAGCTGTGCACATCCTGGTAGTTGACAGTCAGCAGTGTACTGTATATATCATTCATTCTGACACCCTAACAGCATGTGAAGGAAAAAAAATCAAAAATGTGCTCTATGCAGAGAAACCCGCTTTTGTATTACAGAGTCACATGCACAGAAAAATCCATACCGACACACTGAAAGGAGGGGGCACGCAGGAGGGGGAAAAAAAAAGAAAGATTTAGATGTCTACACACGCAAAAAAGACAGACTATTAAAGGCATTACTTCAGCAAAGGGATGCAATGGCCCACTTATGATGGTTATAGCTTGTCATCTATGACATGAGTGACTACATTACCAGAAGATTATTATATAAATGTGCCTGCTGCAGAATGAAGATCACTGTAGCAGGGCTCCATGTCATAGACGGCTGCAGAGAACTTTTCAGGGTTACCGAGTGGGTGTACAACTACGATCTTCGGAGTATGGTACATTATGCAAAGCTATGAGAGTACTGCTATGACTCACAGACAGTGCAGTCTGAGTTAGGGATTATTTTGTGTATGTCTGTAATGTGTGTGTGTCACCTTCACCATGCCCTGACATGTGCTAAATACCCTGTTGTTTTAGCTACTGTGCGGTGGCTGGTAATCCCTCATCAGGAAAAGCCGTCATAACATCACAGGTCTGACTTTAGACTTGTGCCCTGTGAGTTATTGTTGCCGTCGATCAACTGAATCATATCCTGATGAAAACATAACTTTCTTTATTTTTCTTCAAGGAGACTACTCTGCCTTTGCTCCATCCATCCGACATCCACGCTGTCACACTCTGTCCTCTCACTGGTCTTGCTCTGCACTCCCTGTTCTTATCTAGCCCTCAGTGCAGCCAGTAGCCGTCCAGGCCTGCGGGACTTCTCACTCCACATGCCTGTGGGAATTCACAAAGACGGCAGAATCAGCAATTAGGCAAAGCAAATGTATAATAATTAGTGTGAGTCTGACAGAGAGGGCAGGACGAGAGAGGGAGGCAAATGGTCAGATGCAGAGAGAGAGGTAGTGTGAGGAAGAGAGATTGAAAAGATGTGTGAGGAACAAACATCTCATCTCATTATGTGTGATAATTAACCCATGTCTTTCCCTCTTCTCCATAATTACCAACGTGCTGCTCCATCATTACTGGGATGGATACACATAGGGCACCATATACAGTAGCACTAATAACACTCCTATGGAGACACAAAGGAAGCACATCATGCGTCATCGTCTATTCATAGCTTCCTTCGACATTCCTTGCCCCTTTAACCTGGCTTACTGAAATGGATATATTTCACCTTGGATCAAATAAAACCATATATATGATGAATTTAATACCATCTCTCAGCCCTCAAATCCGATTCCCCGCCTGTGGGGAAAGCTATTTACGCCTTCGGTGCGCTTTTATAACTGTCCCATCACATTAACATGTCTGTATTTGCCAGCGTTTCATTCAGTGATACCTTGCATGATGCAGGGGATTGATTATCAGGCACAAGGCTGGTTTGTTTTTGAGAGTCCTCCTACAGGCCCTCTGTTGGGTTTCCTAGCAACAGGTCTGTGTGAGGGCTGGCACAAGTGGGGATAGCAGTGTCCCCATCCTAAATTACCCTCTAATTACTTTAATGGAAGCGAAGCTCTCAGGGTATGAGAAACACCCACCCCCCGCCCTCCACCCCAACTCATAGACTGGCAGCTATCAAAGAGGTTATCCATTAGCCATCTACTCTGAATCCACCCCTGATTTAATTCTGTGTTTTTGCCAAATACAGTTATGCAGTGAAAACGCATACTGGCGGGATTTATTCTAGTCGTGGACAGCAGGTATATTTATTTACTGAAGTCCTGTAGCCGAGAGAAAATATAAGATACTTGGACTTTTATAGCACCATGCCACTTTGCAGACAAGACTTTACAAACTCTTAAAAAATACAATGTATTGGTAAATGATTGTTAAACTAATCCAAAAGTATAATATATAAAGCTTTAACAGCTTATCTCTGCTACAGTATACACTGCATATACACTACCATTCAAAGGTTTGGGGTCACTTAGAAAATTCCACATTTTCCATGAAAACAAACAAGAAATTAGTTTTAATAGGACATATTGCAAAAATGTATAGGGAATATATCCACTGACAAGGTTAGAAATATTTTTTTACTTTTAACTGAAATAATAATTGTTTCCTTCAGACTTGGCTTTAATCATAGAATCCTCCATTTGTTACTTTGCTACTATTCATTACAGACAGAATACCAGCTGACTGCTTCTTCCTTAAATAATTCTTGCACCCAAAGCACAGCTCCAGATTGAGCTGTGCTTTAATCTTTTCTTTTTATTGGCCAGTCTGAAGACCAGCATCCCAGAGTCACCTCTTCACTCTTGACACTGGTACTATTTAATGAAGCTGCCAGTTAAGGACCTGTGAGGCGTCTGTTTCTCAGACTAGATACTCTAATGTACTTGTCCTCTTATTCAGTTAGGCACCGGGGTCTCCCACTCCTCTTTCTGTCCTGGTTAGAGCCAGTTTGCACTGTTCACTGTTGTGATGTGAATAGTACACAGCATTGCACGAGATCTTCAGTTTCTTGGCAATTTCTCACATGGAATAGACTCACACGTTTCAGAAGAAAGTTCTTTGTTTCTGGCCATTTTGAGCCTGTAATGGAACCGACAATTGCTGATGCTCCAGACATTCGCTTTGTCTAAAGAAGGCCAGTTTTATTGCTTCTTTAATCAGCTATGCTGCCATGATTGCAAAAGGTGTTTCTAATGTTAGCCATTTAAAATGCATCATTTACCCTATTTGCAATGTATTTCTGGTCAATTTGATGTTATTTTCATGGGCACATTGCTTTTCTTTTGAAAACATGGAATTTTCTAAGCAATCCCAAACTTTGTTAGTGAGTCAAAAATAATAATGGCTAATAAAAAAAATAGTTTTACTTACTTTATGTTTTATGAATATTTTTCCACTAGTTATTCTTTAACTTTCTTTGTAGCTCAACATTGTGTTTCAAACAGAGTGTTGCAGGAACTAATTTTTATTCATGAATACTGTTTGTGATAGTATTTTTTATTTTTTTTTGCAGTTGGTCAATACGTGAGTATAATTTTAGTGCACTTGCAGTACAGCGCGATACACTCATTCACATGTGAACAGTTTTGTTTATTCACCTGTTTTGTATCATGATGAGAAGCGGTTCTTGTGAGGGAAAGAATAAAAATCATGGATGCAAACTGTGGAAAAGAAAAATAAGCCAAGGAGAAAAGAAAGAGGACGAAGCGGAGGAGGCAGAGGAGGAAAGAAAGTCAGGAGGAGCCGAGGAGGATGAAAAAAATAAAATATTTTGCCTTGTACAAAGAGGTCCCGTGGAGAAATAGAAACTGTATTTCTAAATCTGTGATGTTGGCTTGATGTCTTTTTGTATGTGTACATATTGTATGTATGTGTGTTCCCCACCCGGTATTGTGTGGGTGGAGATGTTGAGCACGCTGGAACAAGTTGTACCGTGATAAAAGTTGTTCCTTCAGGCTAAATATTCACCTCGCTCTCACTATCTCTGTGGTAAAACTCATCTCACTGCAGTGAGTTTTTCATAATGAAACAGTAAAATACATATCCATCACCTTCAAAGTGCTGTGGCTTCTCTCTCAGAATGATTCATTAATTTTAATTCAGCGTAGCTACATTTTGATTGGTCTGTAAGCATATAATTGTCATGTAAGTGATTGCACAGTATATGGGTGGACCATTTGCATACGTGCAAATGTGTGACAAGCATGCTCTTTGCTATAATATAGGACATTCTCTGTATTCCTGCTATGATTTGTAACATACACACTTCCTATTGGAATGCACACATCCCGAGGACATAGTTTGAAATGCAAATGACAGACCGAGGAAAGGAAATTACTCTAAATGTCCTTCCCAGTTCAGTGCATTTGTTTGTGTCGTTTCCACTCAGCCTTCAGCTATGACCCAACATCCAGCAGAGAGCAGAGAGTGGTTACTATGGTGAGGAGCTGGAAAACAGTGTTAACCAGTGTTGTATTGCATTTCTTTTCTCAGTGTTCCATGATTGAAGTTGACTTCCTTTTAATATTTGCCACTTAAGTTTTGCACTGAGGGTGCCTGACTTTAAGATACACGCTGTTGAAAAACCAGCGTGGTGCTGTTGGTGAGTCAGAATGTGTAGGCCTGGTGTGTGAAGAACAGAAAGAAGCATCTATGTATAGAGAGTGTTTTCACAGCCAGCTAAAGACTCTGACAGCTTCAATACACAGCTGATTACATAACCGCATATCTGTCATAGCTATATAGAAAATGTATATGCATGCAGATGAAGCACAAAGGGTTATGCTCCCCATCCCGGGGATTTGTTATCATCACTAACAATGAGTCTTTGAAGATGCTGTGCCCACGACTGCCCACACACACACGCTCACATACACACATCAGTCAGGGCAGCTTTTCCAAAACACTATTTAAATCCACTCATGCTGGCATGTGTGAGCTGTGATATTGGGGGATGGGATGATAAAAAGGAGTTTTTTTTTGTACATGTGTAGCTGCATCTTTACAGAGTCCGCCTGCATTTACACGTCTGCTTATCAGTGTTTTCGTGCTGCTGCAAAATACACTGTACGTTCATGTGCGATTGTGTGTGAGCTACATGCAAATTTATGTGTGAACATTTCTATCTCTCTGTTTCTGCGTTTCTGTCACTTGCAGCCTCCTGCTCTTGCTTTGTCTCCAGTACATCTCTCAGCGTGTACTCCCGCAGCAGAGAGAGCCTGTACTGAAGCGAGGTGTCAGATTCTCTCACCAGTGTTCCAGCCACAGTTGTCTGATGATTGTTCACCACTTCCACTTTCAAATTGTTTTTGTGGTGTTCACTGTGGCGGCTGCTCAATTTGATTTGAGGCAGGGAGAGACAGAGCTCGGGGATTTCTTATGTGTCTATGCTTGTGCATGTATGTGTGCATGCGTAGCCACGGAAATCCCATAGAGTGTGTACTAAGCAGTATTCTCTTGCTTGCATTAATGAGTCAGCAGATTCAGGCCCCTGAGATGTCCCTTCGGGTACAAAGAGCAGACGGAGATTTAGAAAAGGGCATCTCCCAACTCCACATTCCCTTTATTGCATAACTACCTAACCTCCTGTTCTGCGTCATTCATGTTTTTCCGAGGGGAATTAAACCCCAGTGAACGCGGGGAGGCTGTTAATCTCTCGCTGTCTTATCAATATGCCAGGAAAACATGAGCAAAATTAATGGGAATAAACGCAGCAGCCAAAAATGTGCTTTTCCCTCTTTAATGGATTCATGGATTACCTTCCAAGCAAAAGATCAAATGAGAAATGTTGTATAAATATGTATTTTCATTTTCTGTGAGCATACCGTGTATATATATTTTTTAAAAATGTATCTTTTGCAGTTGCCAACTAGCTATAAAGATTAAATACATTCTGCTTCCTAACCAGTAATTTGATTTTTTGTTTAACGAGAGAGGGACTGGTAATGTGGCATCAGCTGCACCTCACATGTACCCAGATGGCCTGTGTGAATCTTGGCCAAGGCCTCGGGCATCATTTCTAAAAGATCCCAAAGCGCTGCAACAGTCACACTCATTACAATTCCTCAAGTACATTACATTGCATTTACAAAGAGTTATTATTGTGTTTGACTGCGCAGAGAAAAACCGATGTAAGTCACAAAGGCCTCAGTGGTGAACACAAGCAGGGAGCGTGAATCGTATAAACCGCTGTGTAATCATAAAATCTGTGGCCTTTTGTCACTTAGCATGAAGAAAAGCAGTGTGATTTTTCAAATTTCATGCTTTTCATGCAGCTGTTGATACTTGGGAGGACTGCGCATGATAATGAGTATGTGATGTTGGCAAACCTTGTGCCAAACTAAGAGGGGATAACCAAAGTTAACGCAATTCGCCCTGCACCAAATGGCATAGTAATCCATCTAATAGTGTGGACACTAGAAGAAGAGAAGTCAAATCTGAAGATATTACTTTCAATAAGTTGGACTTTTGACCTGCTGTTAGCACGAGAGGAACAGTCATATGAACAACAATGTCAGAAGGCTTAGTCATCTGAGAATCATGCGTGTCTGTACAATTTCATGGTAATCCATTCAAAGGTTGTTGTGACGCACAAGTGGTCGACCAATGTGACGTAGCTCACTGACTGGCATTGCCTTAAATGAGTGCCAATACTTAATTTGTTATCATTTTAACACGTACTTTAGAGATGATTTGCTCAAAGGCGATCAAACTGTTGCTTACTTTTCAATAATGTTTATAAATCTAATGGTAATGTGACTTTACCAGCACCAACTCTACATTTACAACCCCAGAGTCATCCCGTTTGCTTCATTTATTACCTTGAATATTTTAAACCATATGAATAATTGTCTCTATCTTCACGGTGTCTCTGTAGGCTCCGGCTGTGCACACAGAAAGCGCTCGAGGGAAATGGTCTGTGAAAACAGCATGGCTCGCTCCTTTCTATCACTGCTCCACAGCTGGAACACACACTCACACACACACACTCACACACACACTCACACACACACACACACACGCCCACGCCCTCACTCGCTCTGTTTTCTCTCTCTCTCACTCCCTTACACTAGCAAATGAATTACCGCTCCTACTGATCATAGCCATTCACTATCATCTGTCTTCATTGCAGGGGCTTAGGAGACAGCTGGTAGTTCTGTATTAGGGTGAAAGATTAGCCTCTGATATATTCTGCTCCCTACACAAGGTCCCACATCAGCAAGTGGATAACTAGCCCATGTCCCCTTGTTCTACTTCTCTCTCGGCTCAATCATGAAACTATTCCCATTTTCAAGTGGTCTCGAAAATGGAAAGACAGGCTTATTTTTTATACAGGAATAGGAGAGTAATTTTAGAAATGGACAGGTAACATCTGTGCACTTGCACATGGAAAAAACAAACAAATGCATACAGACAGATGGAAATCCTTTCATGCTTAACATGAGGACATTTCTTTGTACAGAAGCTTTTCATGTCCTCCTCCAACCCCTTAGAGTCGGGTTGATGTATAGAAGGAGCTCTGCAGGCCCAGGGGCTTTTCAAACACTTGTTACGGAGAAGAGAAAGCTTTCCGTGTGGCAGCAGCTCAACAAGAATCCTGCTGTGCGTGAGAGTGGGTTTCAGAGAGGGAGAGATTTATGGTCTGTGTTTTAGGCTGATTGTGCTCCCGTGTAATTCATTACATGTTCCGGTGTTGAAGGAAAGGAGGGGGTCAGCGAGTGACCACAATCTGGAAGAAAACCATAGCTGGCAGAAGAGAGAGGAAGTGAAAGTGAAAACTGAGACTCACTTTGTTCTCATTTCTTCTGAACAAAACATAAACAGATTAGAGATTTATCTGCCAAAAAAATATTGCTGAGCTCCACACATTTTTCTGCACTATCACAGACCGAAAAGTTGAATATTTGATGTGAAGAAAATGTAACAGACTGCATATTTAGCAGAACATTTTGTTACCAACTGCAAATAGTTACTGTGAGCGAGACAATGTGACCAAATGTAATGTGTTTGAATAAATCTGCAGCTGATGTACAAGTGTAAATATTTTGTCCGTTTTAAAAGGTTTTACCAAAAAGTTTGTTGTCATTAGTTTAACTTTAGCAGTGTGATTATAATATATTTAATTGTTTATGTACGTATGCACATTTTTTTTCACATTACATAACACAGACTGACAGGATGAGTCATAAATAGGGTTCGGCATTGTTTGAATTTGAACGATTCCAGTTCTGATTCCGATTCTTCGTTTTGATTCTCGATTCCGATTCTTTTAGGAGGCAGGGTCAAAAAAGTTTACGTTAAATGAGCAAGCTAACCAAGGTTCTTTCTGGATGAAATAGTCTGAACTTCTCTGTGAATTTTAATTCTATGAAGTTTTTACTTTTTATTGACTTTACCATGAAAAAATACATGGGCTAACGTTAGCTGGGTATTTGCGTTTGAGTTGTATAACTTGTAAGCTGCCTCAATGTTGGCATAAGACGTAATTTATTGTTTTACTTACCAGATTCTGACTGCAGTGTTGTGCTAGGCTGAGGGTTGGAGCTGGAGGAAGAGGCAGCGGAGGAAGGCCGGTGCAGCACGTCAAAGACTCTGTTCCTTCTACACCATGAACCCGTAGGGTTTCTTCTTCCGGGAGAATCGAAATGTTAGTCCCGGTCAGGCGCGCAGATAGGTTTGAGAAACTGGGGGGGACGCAATGACGCAATAGTCTTTTGCTTTTTTGTTGTCCTTCTCATCATGCCATGCCGTGCTGAATGTGCAGCTAGCTGTCCAAGTGATCAGTTGGTAACCGTGGCAACCAAAGTCGACGACGACTCCACACTCTTTGCTGCACAGTCCAAACGAGTTCACTGCTTGATGCGTACGCGTGTTACACACAACGCATGCACATCAGCACACACCCTCAGTAAACCAAATATTATGTTAATTCATATTTTTGGTTTCCTCGTGATGCTTGAATCAGAAGATTGAAGAAGAAAAGTTTAAAAAAAAAACAAAAAAAAAACAAAACGTTAAGCTACATAAAAGTGGGTGGGACGGATCTACGGTCATTCAAAAGTGGGTGTGTCATGACCACCGGACACACCCACTATCTGCGCCCCTGGTTCTTACATATATATATATATATATATATAATAGATAATATATATATATATATATATAACTTCAAATGATTATAATTAATGTCTTGTTATCATTGTATTGTATATACATACAGTATATACTGTATGTGTTCCTCTGCACTGGGGATGTATAAATATGGACTTCCTCCTACCTGCACCAGCCCTCGCCATGTGACATCACCTCTAATGCATCAGTAATCTCATTTTGCAGAGGGGTGTGTTTCTGCTCAACAATTTGTCATCATCAGACTGTACTTCATTATGTTGACGTTTCCGGTGTGTGGTCTTACCGGCAGAATGCATTCCATATTCCCATATCTTATGGTCCAAGATGCACTAATGTAAATGACATCATCATAAGCATGATGACCACTGTAGTGAAACGAGATTAAGTGAATGAAATTAGTTTGCATTTCTTATTCTGTTAATGGTGGCATCGTTAGGGGTCACCAAGCTGTAGCTTCTTCTTTCATTATATTTATCGCAGACTAATCTGTATGTCTGACAGTAAATTTCTAACAATGACCTTTCACACTTTTATACAGCAGAAGCTTTATCCAATAAGTCTCTTCTATATTATAAAGTAAGCTGGTGGGAACATGCAATAAACACAGAGGTGTTCATGGTAGGGGAACTTAATACAGTCTTAATAAAACTGATCATTCTTCTTCTTCTGCTATGAGAGTATATTATAAAGTTTATTACGTAAATGTTAAAACTGCAACTGTGTTTTTATGAGCCAACAAATCATTTTTGTAGGTATTGTACCTCATGCCCTGCGATAGGCTGGCGACTTATTCTGGGTGTGCCCCACCTCTCGCCCAGAGTCAGCTGGGAAAGGCTCCAGTCTCACCATGACCCTGATGAGGATAAGTGGTTACAGATAATGGATGGATTTTACCTCACACTGCATCTTAAAGGGAAACTCCACCAGTTTTACACACAGTTAGTGCAGGTTTTTTTCAGCTTGGACTAAAAGATGACAACATTTTAGCAGGAAACTAGTATATAACAAGTATAAAAGACATAATTATGGGAAGTCCATAGGATCCATTGTGTAAAAGGCAGGATATCTCAGCCTGTGTTTTAGGTCTCTTCATATGAAAATACAATCATCAACCACTGAAATAGCCATTTAATGCCCTAAATAAAGTAAAAAACAAAATGACTTCACTAAAATTAAAAGAGTTACAAACAAACACACACGATTATGTATGCATTGTGCACTACAGGACAGGTACTAAGGTACAGGTATTAAATGTCCTTTGTCAATTAGCTTCAGAGTGGGATGCTCAAACTGCATCGCCGGGAGGGAATGACATCTTTAGTCTGGTCATATAAATGAGAGGCAGCTTATATCCGCCTCATTTATCCTCCGTCAATGCTGTTTTGGCTTTTAAGTTGAGCTGCTACAGTAATAAAGTGTCTCTGCCTGCTGCAGCATTACTATGGGAATGTTTGAGCTGATCAAAATAAAATGGCAATCCAATCTCAATCCATAACATTAGCATTATAATAGATAGCTGCAGGGGGCAGTCTATGGAAGTGCCAGTGTGACAGCTGATGAATTAGCCCGCATGCTAAAGCTGACATGTACGTGTAAATAGCCCCTAGTCATTAAGCAGTCTGTCACAGGGCATTTTATAAACAGACTAAATGCTTATTAGATTTTCTAACAGTGAAATAATCTGCTCCAACGGGCTTGACACAGAGAAGCTGAATGCCTGATTGTGAAGCGAAGAGGAGAGGAGCACAGTGATAGTGAAACACCAAATATATGTGGAAACTATGGATGCATGAATGACCAACTTCACCTATTCACCTATTAACATTAAAATGCAATGAAATACATCTTGGAGGAAATTGAATATAGCCCAGATTATGTATTGACAAAATGTTCCTACTTTATTTATAGCCTTTTCTCTGTCTCTCTATCTATCGAAGCAACTAAAGCATGAAGGCTTCATAGTTGTGTTTAGCAAACTAAACTTGGCCAAATGCTGTGTATACAAATCCAACATCCTGACCTCTGACACCTGCTCTGTGTTAACATCTCACTGCTTCCTTTACTGGAACCAAAACATATATTTCAATTCCAAATTAGTTATATATCAATACAGGTCATTAGAGATGGAGGATGGGAAGCCAAAGGCTCAATACTACAGATGTGTTTGTCTGGAAAGCTGTGCTTCTAATGAGTCTTGCTCTGGCACAGAGGAGCTGTGGGGGTGAAGGCCACTTGGGAGGAAAGAGAAGGGAAAATGATCAAATGTGGGCGTATGGAATGACATCTGTGCAGGAGAAGGAGAGATGTTTGCAGACAAAAGTGGGGAGGCTGAATGTGTGAGAATAAAACTCAGAGGAGAGAGAGACAGAGAGCGAGAGGAAGGATGGAGAGACTGCTTTCTGTCTCAGCGAGGCCCAAGAGGTCCTGTTACAGGGCGGGTCAATACCTTCCAGCTTATCCTACATGTGTATTACATTTTAATTATGTTGGGGGATACATGTTGCACATGGAGACACTGAAGCACACATGGGCACACAAGGGATCAAAATACAATCATGGCAGTTCACCAGTCGCCCCGCTGAGAATAACCATAGTCGAATTCATTTTGAGGTACATCATTTGATAGTGTGCCCTCCCTGTGAGCATACTGTGTTATTGTGAAAAACCCCACCTGCATCTCTGTTTTACTTCCTCGCACCTCTGTCATATCTGATAAAAAACAAGACAATAAAATGTCCATCTGTGGTTTTTACTCTGGACTTTACTCTGAGGTAATCCGCCTCTCTGCATTTCATTGTTCTCTCATCTTGATCTTTTTGTTTGTGCGTCATCACTTTGTTTTTTTGGATGATGCTTCTTTTTTCTTCTTCTTTTTTTTCTCCTAAACAGGTCCTCAGCTATGCAAATAGCACGTTGTCATAGCAACCGTGTCTGCCAGAGACTGAGCTTGAACCCATCATTTTGGGTTAATATACCCCGTAGCTGCTCGTTACACATTCATCCCCTCTTGATGGACGATTTGAACGGATTTAACTTTTCCATAATCAATGTGTCATTAATGTAGCTGTGAATAAAAGTAGAGCTTGTAAGAGCACACGCTGTCAATAAGCTTAGCCAGAGGAAATGTTTTTAAGGTTATTGAGTGAAAACAGACAAAAACTAAAAACACTAAGGAGACCTAAAAGCATTTAGCTCATCCATTACCTCAACCTGGGAGGTTAGAGGAGACTGAAAGCACTAAGGGGCCAGACAGGCAGACAGGCTGACTGTGTCTAGGGTCTGAACCCAGATCTACATCTAGATCCAGGCCATTTCTAACCGTCTGGCTCTGGCAGTCCACCAACAGAGAGCCCTTCTCTCAAACACCCAGATGCTGCAGGCTGTGGTCTCATAGTTAACCAGCAGTCTGACAATCTATTTCTACAGTATCAAACTGGGACTTTGTGTGTTGGTGAATCGGGTGATGCACAGTGTGATGGTCTCACTCCAAAACTCTTTTGTGCAAACACATTCATGTTTGCGTGTGTGTGTGTGTGTGTGTGTGTGTGTGTGTGTGTGTGTGTGTGTGTGTGTGTGTGTGAGTCTGCCTTCCATTAGACAGTATTAGATGTTAAACCTCTGCCCTGTCCCAGGGGTGACAGCAGATTGAGCTGGGAAGATTACCCAGAGAGCAGTGCAGTGTGCTGTGGTGTGCATGCGGCCCAGTTTCTGATGCATGAGCGATCTATAAATTCACTCTGCACTTCAGGGAGAGAATTCAGTGTATTTATGTTTCCCCGGCCTGCGAGTGCTCCCTGACAAGCGCATGACACCTCAACATTTCAGGTCATACAAGACAGAAACGAGTGAAAACAATACAGATTTGATGTTTTCTCTTATTGTATAGCAACCAGACAGCACAAAGAGCCAAGGCACAGAGCAGGACTGAAAGTGACACAAATTAATATTGATATAAGTTTAGGTGATGTCTGAACAATAAGTTCATGTGTATAAAGTTCCACATTTACATTGTAGTACAAGAAACGTGATGGTAACATTGTGTTTCAGTTCATCAACCCCATAGGAATGGATGCTGCTGACTTGTCCCCATATGTTTGTTTACTTTGGTCTGGAGCTGCCAATTAAAGACAAAATTGCTAATATTTAAGGCAATTGTTTACTTCTTACTTTGAGGTAATGGTTTCCTGTCTTTAATATGACCATAAAGAAATGGTTTTCAAATGTTTGATATGGAAGAACAAGGCTGGTCTGCACAGAGCCCTGACCTCAACCCCATCTAACACAGACTGTGGTGCCAAGACCCAACGTCAGTGCTTCATCCAAAATCCAAAACCTTTTTCCGGATTTTCAACAATGGGAGAGACGTTTGGGTGTCTGTTTTGTTATTTCTGATAGCTATGTTTTGGCCCAAATGTAATTCAGAATCTCATAATTTCAAAGTTTCATAATAACAGGAGCCAAACAGTACAAAGAGTCTCAACACTGGCCTCCCAATGTATTTTCTCATAGTGGGTTTGTTTTGTTGCAGAGTTTTCTGCCTATATACTAAATTAAGTTATTGAGTTATTAAATGTACTGGGCTGGGCAGTACAATTTGAGCAGCTTATTATTCAACCAAAATATAACAATTATTTTGTTGGCCAACAACTTCTATCTATCTTATATGTCGCTATCAAAAAGCCAAGTTGATGAATGCCAACAAAAGAATTGTTGCTTTATCGTGATTAAAATGATTACTTCAAATTTAATTTTCTGGACAGCTGTTACCCATTTAGCCTAAAATGTGGACAGACAACGTATCATAGTATTATGATCCAGCTTTTTAGAAAAAATCACGTTCTGGCTGAGGCTCAGAGGCCAGCTTGAAACATAATATAGCCATTTTAGTCTGCTGTAGAAGAATAGCAGTATCATATCTTGTTCAGACAGTGCATTGCTCCATACTCTGACTGATGGCTCTATCTCATGCATAGTGAATAAGAGACTGTACAGAGTTGATGAGTGACCAGTGACGAGGAAATGGCCAAAAGGAACGTAATGACTGACATCTTCAAAAAGTAGGTCACAGGATAGTTTCCACCAAGCTGAAAGCCAACCATCCACCTCCTGTTTCCCCACCCAATCTACCACTTTTTAAAGCCATTTATTCCTCCCCCGTTTCTCTCCCTCTCTCACCCTCTCCTCCACCCACCATTCATTGTTACCTCATTCTCCCTCTCTGCTCCCTCTCCTCTGTCCTTCCATTGCTCAGAAAATCCCTTTAACAGAGTGAAGACCTTTTCCTCTCCTCCTCCAGGCATCTATTTGGTGCAGTTAATGGGTAGTTGGGAAATGACTACCGGCAGCAGGGGAGGGAGGGGAAGGAGGAGGACGAGGACGAGGAGGAGGAGGAGGGCTGGCATGGGCTCCTCTTTTGTCTGTGAAATACTATGGATAGGAGACAGGCCAAATCACATCACAGCCATTCAGAAAAGCTCTGGACACATTCTCATACTGCACACACACTTGGATGTGCTCTATTGAATTTGGTTTCTTGGATATAAAGGCTATGAATCTTGGTTTAAGAAGCCAAACAGTATAAAATGATAACTCATTCAAACAGGATGCACCTCCAGGTGGAGTCATCGTAGACAGTGGAGCTTTTCTAATGTGACAGGAACCTTTAGAGAGACCTGGCCCACATACTATGTGCTCAACTCCCTTCGTCTGCTTCCCTCCAGCTCTGTTCAACAGGCTAATTTAGATTTTTCTCCCTCTGACGAGAGTCTGTAGTCTTCCTCCCTCTCTTCTCCCTGTCTTCCATCATTACTCCCACTCTGTCTGTGGTATTGAGGCTTGTTGCATCCTCTTCTCCTTGCCTGTCTCGATGTGGATCTAATGGTTAAATAATGACTACACATCTCATCTTTAACTGCTGCCTGATCAGGATAAGGAGTGTCTGTAATCTTTCTCTGGGTCCTAATTGATTTCCTGAATACGAGGCCTAATAAGATCCAGGGGAATAGTCATTAAGTGTATGAGACTGGGAGTGCATTTCTCTTTAATGAGGCCTCTTATGAAACAGAGAAAACAATTACACAAACCAAGGTAAAGAGGCTACATCTCCGCAAATGTGTTGAAACATTTCCAGCCTGCGTTGCGTAAAATAAATAATGTGGGAAACAAGAAGCTCAGGTGCAAACTTTAAGTTTAGACCACACGCAGTCAATAAAAAGATTAAGATGCAATAAATAAATATCTTTATAGGTCAATCTGTGCCGATGATACCGAAAATACAGAAAATACACCCCCGTACAGAAACCATCTGTATGTACACAATGCAGACACTTATCTTCATGTCCAAGGGGGTAAAACACAGAAAAAGTCAGATGATCAGACCACACTTATTTGAAAGAAAAACACAAGCAAATGTTAAAATAATTGAACATTTTGTCCACTGTCAATGAACAACACATTCTGCAGAACAACTTTTTGTTTTTCATCTTTGACCCTCTGTACTTATTATAATCAATATGAAGTTTTACACAAATGACAGTACAAATTGTACAGGCAACGCAATAAAAAATACTTGTTTTTAATGTGAGAGATTGGTCCACTGCTTTAAAGTCTGACCAATGAGAGCTGGCTCTGGTTTCAGGACAAATCATGTGATGATGCCTGAGCTATGTTGCAGTCCCACGCATATAGCACCTAAAAAGGTTTTCACTATGAGGTGCATACCCAATGGGAAGGTGAAAAATATTCTCAGATATGCTAGCATGCATACTAAATTTGATTTTCCAGTGTTGTTGATGGACACCGTTGTCACACTGTGAAATACAAAAGAAATGAGAGGACACGCTCACAGCTGCACGAGAATGAAACAAACCGTGACGACATAGAGGTGAAACAGCTCAAGAGCAAAAACAGTACTACTACAAAAGTTACGGTATATTGTGGGGACATGTTGACACTGTAGGGAAGGCACAGGCGGAAATAATCAAATGAATTGTTAATAATCAGTTTCATGGTCCAGGTATTGTGGACAATAATGGTTTACTGGGGCACATGGATGTAATGAAGCCATAGAGGACACAATTGTAAGCTCTAGTGTAGCTTCTTGACCAGCAATATAACAAGGCTGCAATGGTGGTGATAAGGATCATTTACAGAGCACTGGATGAATGTTGCCTTGTGTTCATACAACACTGTATAAATCACTGTGAGCATGGAGGGGTGTGGATCACATGTGAGCTGGCATTAAAACGTGAGTGTCCTCAAGCTGTTCCAATTTTACTGAACAATGTTTTCATCCTAAAAATAGATTAAAGATGCCTCCCTGTCTTTGTCACTTCTCTTCATCCTTGCACTCAAATTGGGCGGCACATCTGAAAGATCCTAAAACGATCTTTCTTCATACAGGGGGAAGCAAATTACCACCCGCCTAATCTTTTTTTTTCCTCCAATGCAGATAGAAAGAATATTTCAATTGTTCCGCCTGACACATTCCCTGATGGGAACCAAATCTCAGGAATCTTCATAAAGGCCTGTTCATGAGGACAAGAGAGAGTAAAATTTGGGAGGAGAGAGCAGGAAGCGAGAACGTGTGCAAACGACAGAGAGAGAGACGGAGCAGGGAAGAAAAAGAGACCATTATATTCAATAATTTGATTTTATAGGGATACTCTGTAAGCTTGAATGAGCCCATTTTCTGTCACTGTGTGAGAGAATTTAAAGACTATCTGATGAATGTGGTCCTCTGCTGCAGCAGGTACTTTAAAGGAACACATTAAAATACATTAAAAGAACACAGTGATTGTCTATTAAAACACGTCTTTATCATCTCCCTCCTCACTCATGACTGCGTCTCATAAGCAGATAAGACACTTTCGATTTATACCTGGATATTTGCTCAGGGAAGAACTGACCCTGTGCTGAGAATTACGCTGTGACAGATGGAGTATTGGTCTTTTTTATTGTACACCATAAAACACTTCCATACATCCTTTACAGGAATTTGGTTATCTAGCCAGAGGATATGCTCTGTGAATCTTTTATTATTGTCATTTGTAGCACAAGTCTCCACTGGGCCTGAATTAAAGAGCCACAATGTGTCTATGCCTGCAGGGCTGGAAGTGGTAGGTGTACAGAATCACGCACAGAAGTAGACAGTTGAGTACGTGATCATCAGCCCTCCCACTGAGGAAAACAGTGGCGTGAAATAGAGACACAGAGCATATGCCTCTAGCTCCTCCAAAGCTTCATCTTTGCTTTCCCATCACCTTTAGTTTACCACTTTCTTTCTCTTCACAACAACAACTGCTGCTATCAGTGGAGCAGAAACAGAGTCAAAAAAACAGACAGCTGGGGATAACAAGCAGCAGCCAGCTTCAGAGGGAAGCTTTTTGAGGGAAGTTTTTTGTGTTATCTTTATTGGCACACCGCTTCAATGTCCGGTATTTAGAGGTATGATGCATTTCCTCTGCACAGTGTCCTTTCACAACAATTGTATCGTTAATATTCAGCTCAGGTTGTCCAAAATGACCAAATGGAGAGCAGTTTCCAAACGTATTTGATAAAGAGAGCAGAGCTCAATGGAGCTGCGACAGCCTCAACATCTGTGTGTCAAAGAGAGAGAGAGAGTAAGTGCGTGTGGCACACCTGCTGGCAACAAAGCTTGACACAAACCATGTTTTCTGCAGTAATTAACATAAAAATAATAGAACAGAAACGCAGACTAGGCATTATGGGGAAGTAAAAGAAATACAGAGCATCGAGTTTAGATTGAAACATATGATCACAACATGCAGCATTGTAGGGTGAGTCTGTGAAATAGAAAGTGTAATAAATATACAAGTGTGAGGGGTGTTTTGCTTGTGATTTGGCTTCATATACAACAACAGAAATTCGCTCTATGTTGACACTTTTATTAACTTCCCAATTTTGTTCTTTCATTCATCTTAACCCGAGTTTCCACCTCATGTCCTTCTCTCTCTCTCTGTTGCTTCCTCTAAAGGAAATTCTAGTTTCATATAACACAGGTCTTGTGGTCATAGTTTCGGCCATCGTTTTTATTGCTAACAGTAACTGCACACTCATCCAGTTTATTGTTGTGATATGGGAATGCAGCGACGTCAATAAAAGGATTAAAAGAAAGATGTTACTAAGCATTCAGGCCAAACTTCAGACCATACAGATTTTAAACAAACAGCAGTCAAATGGAAAAGATTTTTTTAGCTACTGTACTCACCTGTGTTTGTGTATAAGTGTGGGATTATAACATTTAACATTTAAGGAATGCTCACTATAGGCTCTACCTCAACATAATGTTATTAAAAATAATAATAATACAAATAAATAATCAGATCCAAGTTGTAATAAATCATACGTTTCCTTTGAGATGAACTTATATGATTTGGTGTAAGAAGTAGCAGCAGTGGTTCTGTGTGCCTGCTACAATATTGAAAGCCATGCACGGCCCTGTCCGTTTACAGTGTAAACAGCACAGAAACGGCCTTCCCTCTGCTGTTCTCAAGAGGGGGATGGGAGCCTGGCAGCTCCGGCAACAGAATCACATCCACAGTATACACACGCATGCCACACACACCATCAGTACAAATACGATCATCACCCGTTGAGTCATTACAATCGCTTTCCCCGCTTTCTGTTTAGACCCCTGTAGTATGTAAAAGAAGAGCGATTATTGACATGCATAAAAGTACATCCATAAAACACTGCAGTCTGTCTGCTTCCCTTTACAAAGCCACGCTGGCTGACTGCTCATAAATACACATATTTCTTTATTTGCAGTGTAACAGCTCTCAGTTCTGCTATCTGCGTGTATAAATAAATATGAGCTGTGGCGTTCGCTGAGCCTATAAATGGAAAAGGGACTTTGAGTAAAATGCTGTCTTACTACATGGAGGCCCCTTAACCTGGACAGAGTACACATGCAGTGCTGCCTCAGCACTATCACACACACACACACACACACACACACACACACACACACACACACACTTGGAATACAGCCAAGAATAATGTACTCATAAATGATTGCTATTCACTTACATTAGGGTATGTTTGCTGTGTGTGTGCGTGAATGAAATATCAGGGTACACGGAGGTAGGTGACAGCTCATATGTGAAATCCACCAGGCTGACCTTTGACCCTCACAATGGCTATTCCCATCACTCTTATTGTTTACTCTCCCAGACCCAATCAGCCGTCCCAGGACCGTATCCCACGGTGACCGCAGGGCTGGCCAATAAGCCGAGCTCACCCGGTGCTCTGTGCAAACTGGACTTGTTTCAAATGTGTGCTCAGCCACACACACACAATGTGGGCCTGGGAGCCAACACTGTGAGCCCAGATCGTCCTGTTAAACTGAGAAACTGTCAGGCCTCTGTTTGCCCATTAGCTGCCAGCTAGAAGGTCGGACATGTCCTTACACAAGGGCGTGGACAAGCTGCAGCTCCCGAGGTGCAATTACAAGCTTTCCAAGCTTTTATGGATCATTTTTCATATTGCTGTTTGCTTCTCATTGTTCTCTTTTTTTATTGATCTTTTTTTTATTTCCTACATTCCTGTGCTGCATCCTTCCCCACCTTTCTCCTCGTTCCATTGCTTCCTTCTGTATTTTTGTTCATATATTCATTTGTTTTATCTCACCGTGCTCTCCCACCTTTCTTTAGCACTTTTTCTCTGCGCCAATCAAGTGCAAGAGATCCGTTTTAGCCATTTTAATAACCCTTTCATGCTCTAACTTTGCCAATACCCGCTGAGCTGAGGCCTCCACAGTGACGAGGAGAGAGTTGATATGCTGTCTTCTTGCTCACATCCACTCTATTTACAGCAATTCATTTCCTTCTACTTTCTCCCTCACTATCTCCCCTCCTCACACTCTGTGTCTTTCTGTCTGTTCTACCACCCCCTGCTCCACCTCCCGCTGACAGACTGACTATCACATATGCAGACAGTTCAAACATGCTCCTTTTCAAAGGGATCCTTGGAATAGAGCTCTAGAGAAAGCCTGAATAAGTCATCAAATCAGCAGCGTCTTTTTTTTTTTTTTTTTTTTACCTTCTGGACCACGTGCTGTTCTGTTTTCTTTCGACTCACCCAAATATTTTCATCCCTCTTAGCTCAGGTTTTGCCAGACCTCACTCCCTTCAGTCGATTCACATCTAACTTTATTCTGTTGAATCCTTTCCTCGTCTGCCTCCTCGCCCTCCCTCTCTCCATCCACCCAAAATATCTGTAATAATTGTTTTTACTCTACTATATGTATCGCAGATTTCGCCCTTCCTCTACTCACCCAGAAATCTGACAGCAGGACACTTTAATAACATCTCGGCTCAGAAGGGATTTCCACTGAAATTCTCTTCCTCTCCATTTCATTTTCAGCTCAGGTAAAGTCTACCATCTGTCTCACTTTACTGTGGGACGACAGCTGTGTGGCGCAAAGTAGCGCTTGTATATATACATATAACATGTGCGTCAGTTGCTCGGGGCTGCAGTCGGTTAGAAAGACAGGTCGGTTGTTAAAGGTGTCCTCTCGTCCTGTCTACTCTAAAATAAATTGTTCCCATGGTAACTCTGCCAGGTCTGTTAATTGACTGTCAAAATCCTGCAAACAAATATATATACCATCATATTACTGGGTAGATAATCACATCACACAGCTGCCTCAGGAGATGCTTGTAACAGCTATCTAATCAAAATGTTAATGATATGAGCTATAATGAAACTGTAGAGCCTGTGGACACACAGGCAGGCATCAACGTGTCACAAGTTAAAATGTGCCTAGGGTCTTAATTGAGAATGCGGAGAGATGGTTTTAAAAAAAGCAATATAATCCAATTCAGCATGGCAGCAAAATAACCTACCCACACATAGATACTGATGACGCACATCTCCAATGTATGACTCTATGTGGGATGGTTTGAGGGAGCAGGAGTGTGCGTGCATGTGAGTGTGCGCCTCTCGTAACCTGAAGACACCTCGTTCGTGTTCTCAAATAATCCACTGTGAAGCAAACCTTGAAAAAGACACTGGTTTAAAATGGATGAGCGTCAGATGACATGAAGAGTAATGATTCTGCTCATCAGGGTCTCAGTTAAAGACCTGAATAAAAGGTGCAGATGCATACATGCATCAGGGCACGAGGGGTCAGCCAGTGGTTTAATGGGTATGAAAATGATGTGAATCTTATGCTGTGGGCTTTACACTCACCTGTGGGCTGTGGGATGATTCAGACTGATGTGTTAGGTAGCGCTCTCCGACATCATCATGAAAACACCACATGAGGGAATATCTTTTGGAAAAACAGTCTTCATCAATACCTTATACCTTATTTGATCATTACCTTTGTGCATCCTAAAAAAGAGACTTTATTGTCAACTAAACACTGAATTTAGTTTCAGTGGTGGAGGAAACATTACAATTATTTACGTATGTAAAAGTAGCAATACCATACTATAAAGAAATACTCAGATTTTACTCAAGTATGAGTAGAATGAGGAGTAGAATAAGTATAAAGTATAATGCACCTGAAGCAAATACATAAAAATTGCCAGAGTAAATGAATTTATTTACTCACCACCACTGTTATTCAATGTTGTTCATTGAATAACAGTTCAAAACATTGAAATAAAAGAAAAAGCCTAATAAATTCTTCTCCCTCTTCACCCTAAAGCAACAGACTTACGGCAGCATCAAAGTTGGACTCCTCAGTGTGAGCTGAGGTGACTGCTGCAAAGGAAACCGCGCTTGTCTTAATAAAACACGAGTAAACAGCAAGGAAAGTGTATTTAATGTGCTCAGGTAGCACTGCAGCTTTGCAGCACAGTGTGCATAGGAAAGAGAGAGAGAGGTTTGGGGATCAGAGGAAGGAGAAGCAGGATGTTAATCTCTCAAAAACACACCTGCATGCAGGAATACACCACTGCGTTACAAACAAACACTGTCTGTTTTCCTCTTATCTCTCCTCTCTCCCCGACAGTCCAAGTTGCTGCATATTTACTCGACTTCTTGTCACTCCCCCACGCAATATTCACAGCCACACTTTCCCTGGTTTGTCTTAGTTTTATACCTGGTGATGAATTTTTATCCTGGACTATATATACCTTATGCCACTCTATAAACACTCATAGTCCATGAGGAAGCTGGCTGTGTGTTGCCCTTGGAAGCGTTGCCTGTTAAGCAGACCCGGTTTCTTGTTAACAAGGGCCCTCCTCAATTACTCTCCATCGAGACACTTGCTAAAATAGCCACAGAGCCCTTACTCTCTCCACCCTCCCTCCTCCTCCTCCTCCTCCTTCATCCACCTTTATTATTTAGAACCATGGGGATCTGTGTTGCCATGGATTCTGTCGTCATGGCTACAAACAACTACGCAGATGTACAGGAAGTGGAGAAGGACGGAGAAGAAGGGAGGGCTAGAGGACGATAAGGAGTCTCAGAGGAAGCTTAACCTCCGCGTGGTGGAGATCCAGCTGTGATAAGTCACAGGGGTTTCAGGGTGAGGAGGTAAAGACGACGAGGTTGTCCATCATTTGTTCAATGACAGATGGAGGTCAAGGCAAAGCCTCATAGGGACATCAGCGAGATGTCTGGTATTCTAGCTGGTTGTTCTCCTTATCGTGCACCTTCATGTCTCAGAGGAGACATTTTCTGATCTCACCTTGAATGCTGCAGCAACACTCTTCACATATTCCAAAAGTGTCTTCCAGTATTTGTTCAGGATGCCACAAGGAGGAAACTGTGTCCACATTTGAATCCCGTGATGTACGTCTACAAACAGATAAAACATTGTGATTCCTCCTCTGCCTCAGCAGCCTTGAAGGATGGAGGGTGATTTACATAGAGCAGATAAGACTGTTGACTGACTGCTTAATGTGCTCATGCAGAAATGAAGTTTGCAGTGCGCCCTTGATTCGTGAAGCACTGCAGTGACGCTTCGAGGCTCTCGTGAAACACTTTGTTCTCAGTAACGTAGAGTAAATCATTTGCTCTCAAAACGAAGCACTCAAATGCAGCACATGTGGTTGAAAAAAAAAACGTTTGAGAGATGTCACTTCCTCTTTACTCCGTGCAGCCGTTTGACTGGAGGTGATTTAAGGACAAAGTGCCTCTATGGATGTTTTCTCTGATCAAGACGAAGTGCCTTTGATAGTGGTTCCTCCATAGCATCACGGCAGTGAGGGAGTTCATCACTGGATTGTTCGATCAATAGTGGCTCACTGGGTTTTATCTGATCTATATAAGGCACCAAAAACCAACTAAGTCTCTTTACAAATAAGGACCTAAAAGGAAGCTTTAGAGGGGAAAAGAATGCATGGGAGGCAAACAGCTTACTAAAGTACTGTCTTAAATGCTCAAAATATATTTGAGCAGCACCGAATTAAATCTCTAAAAGCTCTAAAACATCCTCCTGATCTTCAAAATGTCTTAAATGCTTTTCAATGTACACCGCCCATTTAAAGCACAGGCTTTTCATACTGTTGTCTACAGCTCCACCTTGTGGATTTAAAACACACTGATCATGACTCCAGTGAGGATTTGTGTTTTGTATGATTTGTGTTTTTTTTTCTTTTAGCCAGTTCTCTCAGCTTTTCTCTTTCTGCAGATTCCTCCTACCACCCCATTGTGCCTTTTAATCATACCCCCGAATAAACACTAGAACAAGTTTTTCTCTCATCCATACAGTGTGAGGTATTTCTGCAACATCCATGATTTGATTAAAAAAAAAACAGGTAACTCTATGATTTGTCACCTGAATCCTGGTTTCACTGCTTCCATACTGAGCAGCTCTCAAGGCGTTGATAAGTGCACTTCAGCAGACTCCATGGGGTGAACTTCTGTCTACAGTACAAGCACTTGGCAGTTAACACACCCTATAGCATTAATGCAGAGTGCATTAATCAAAATCAATGACCCAGCAGAAATAACCGGCCCATACAAGCAGTCAGCAGTAAAAAACCAGAGGAGCTCTAATAAGCACTGTAGCGTTTTCTTCAAACGTTGAAAAATCTTATCTCGAATCTTTGAAGATTGACGTGTTCTGGCAGATTTCACTGCACAAATCTTGCATGCAGATTATTGGGTTCATTGTGTGTGCTTCACACTTTGTGCCCATGGCCACTGTCTATTTCTGTGGTTGCAGTTATGTGTGACTGTCTTTAGGAATGAGCCAGACTATATTACACCCTGGTCCCTCCCTCAGAAGCAGTGCTAAAGTAACAGCTGATGTCAGTCCTGCTTAAAGACACACATGCACGCACACGCACACACGCACACACGCACACACACACACACACACGTAGACTATAACCTGTCTACCATTAGGCAACAGCTTCACAGCAGAGAGCCAGCCAAAGGGGAGGAGGGCTCCTACACTTTCCTCTGCCCACGACACATCAGCCCTTGGCACAGGCTCTGTACCACGCTCACAAATCCACAATCCAACGCTTGAATCCCAAGTTACAGCAGACAGAGAAGGGGAGGGCAGTTATCTGAGGCTCTCAGTACCCCCATGTGCTTGGTTGGATCATGGAGCTGCACTGTCTTCCCACTGAGACCCCCACCACAGCCAGCTCCTGCTCCACGGACCCCTCGTACGACAACTGCCCACCTTTTGCACAGCGAGGGAGAGCCAGGGAAAAGGAAATGAAGAGTAGGGTTGTGTGTCCGGCTGTAACCAGACTCCCAGGCCCCTGCAGCCCTCTGCCTGGTCTGGCCCCAGCTGAGGTTCCCACACTGGTCAGAGGGGCTGGCGCTTGGCCAGATCACAGCTACAGCAGCTGGAGAGGAGCCCTGGGAAGACAGGTCTGGGAAGCAGAGCTGGATCCAGGCGTAAACAGAACAAGAGGAGGAGATAGAGGAGGAGAACAGGGAGGTAGCTGGGGACTTGAGGATAGAGCTCATATGAACAAGAGCCCCAATCCATCACAGAGTGAGAAGCACAAGAGTGCCCTCTCTCTGTACGATAACCTCCCAGATGCTGTCACCCCTGACAGCCCCCAAGAGGTTTTTGACATGGAAACAGGCTTCCAGGAACAGATGTACCAAGCATGGGCCCCTGAGCACAACCAAGGACTGATAGACGACGAGGCAGTAAGTGAAGACAAAAGCCCCTGGTCCTCCTGTGAGATCATCCTTGCTGAAAGTGATTCCAGTCACCAGGACCAGAATCCAGACCAAGACATGAAGCATGAACAGGAGCCCGAGCTGGACTCAGGGTCCTGTGGATTTATGCAGGAGGACGCGATGCTGCATCTCAAGCTCCCAATTTTACCTCCTCAACAACTAAATCTTGCAGCGAGCTCTCCTCAGTTATCCCTAACTGAGTGCCAGGTTTCATGGCCCCCAGTTGGATGTCAGCACCCAGAGCCAGGATCCAGGTCTCCAAGGGTGCCCCCTCCCGTACCCCTGGCTGACCCCTCAGCAAGTGCCCTTCGCAGCCTCCTCACTAGCGTCCAACAACAAATAGTCAGACAGAGGGAGGAGTACGAAGCACGGATAATCAGGTAATGTAACATTTAGTTTCGTCTTAAATTCACATTACAACAGTGCACGTAATCAGTTTACAGAGATTAGACACAGCATGTAAGAGATACATGAAATGTCCTTTGTGTCCTCATGCTCTTGGCTTCAGTTTTACACTTCACTGACTTGGCTATGAGAATTTTACAGCCCTTAGTGGATTTCCAGTGAAGGCTAACACAACGTTCCCAGGCCTCAGCTGACCCCGAGCTTCACCCGATTTCCTGCTTAGTTCACAGTGCAGTGTTTTGTTGTTCAGAGCTTCCCAGATTTCTCTTATTATGTGCTATGTTTAAAATACACAGCACTGAGAAATTAATTATTACTTACTTAATTATTTCCATTATTTTTTAACAACTTCTGCTGTCAGTCTACTGTGGGAATCTTACAGCTACCATGTTAAATACTTAAATGTACCTTTTACTGTATTTGTTTTTTTTCCACTGACAACTGAAAATATGAACTCAGTGTTTCCTTTTGGTAAATAGTGCTTTGGTTTTATAAGAGACAGCACAGCCTGTGTGGTTGACCTATAGAACCAGCTCATGGCACTGTGAAGAGAGCTAATTTAAGGGGCCATGCTGCTGACCTAGACACAACACATACCTTATTTATTACTGATATAGATAGAGCAAGTCTCGGTGTAAGGTCATTGGTACTGGTTGGAAGGACAAGAGGAAAATGTCGATTCTTCCAGCTTGACAGAGTACAGGAAGGTGATAGATAGCTGGATTTAATTGCACAATTTAACTCAGCCTTCTAAGCCACCTGTTCTGCCTTGTCGAACTATATCAGGCACTTCAGAATCTAATCTACTACAATGAAATAATCAGAGTCTTTGTTACAGATTGACCAACAAACATACAACTAACCCAAGTCTCTGTCTCCTGTACACTGAGTTTCTTTATTCTTCTCTTGTCTTTACCACCAGCCTAGAGCAAAGAAATGAAGAGTTGCAGGAAGAGGTTGTTCGGTTGAAAGCAAACCTTGCACAGCAGCGGCACTGGTACCAGGTTGTCCAGGCTAAGATCGTCGAGTCTGAAAGAGCCCGCTGTACCGCAGATCTACGCAATGCAACACTGCAGAAAGAGATGGAGCAGTTCTTTGACACCTTCGGAGAGCTCAACAATGAAGCCAAGAAGACTGAACGTATCGTCAAGAGCTTTTGAGAAGAAAAAGAAAAAAAAAAAGTGAACTGTGTGTGATGATATAAACAGTGTTTGCAAAAGAGAAGGGCAAAAGGCACAAGACTGGCTAGTCTTTAAACTCTAGTTAAGATCTAGAATAGTAGTTTGTCACTATAAATGCAGATATATATATACAATATTTCCCTCCACAGTTGTGAAGGATTTCAGTTATTTCTTCATAAAGAACCTGAGAAATGTACAAAACAACATCACTAAAAGAAAATGACTCACTGATGTCCACTTTATTAGTTACATACGGGCAAAAGATGTTGGCCAAGTGATTATATTGTGGTCATTGCAATCACACAGGACATCTCTGAAAATAAAAGAAAAAACTAACTGAACAAAAATGTGAGATGTTCAGTGTATACAATGGAGATCTTTCTTTTTTTAAAACATGGTAAACACACAAGATGTTCTGAGCACTGTAATGCTCAGTCCTTATCTGATACGTTTTTTTGGGGGGAGTGAATTGGCCACTCCTCTGGTCATTTTAAGGCATGACTGAAACAATAAGGTCATGGTTTAAAAACGGAAAATATAGTGTACATGGTGCTTCAAGTCCTCAGTGACTCCATAGTGTCGTATTTCTACATGTCCATCACACTGTGCAATCAGTTCTGCGAAAAGCAGCTCCAAAGTTTCTTTTTTCTTTTTTATATTTAGTTTCCATCTTGAGTTTTCAGGTCCAGATTTTCATTCAGGACTCCACAGTCGCATTCAGTCATTTCAAACCACAACAAGTCTGCTTTTGGTTGAGGGGCCAACTTCCTCCACAGATGTTGCCTCCGCAACCAGGTGACTGCTGTCTTTCAGGACGATTCAAAAAGGAAATAATGAAGGACAGCGCTGCACAGTACAGTTTGATCACACACGCACACATATATGCTTACAAGGCAAAAAAACAAACAAAAAAAAAAATGCATCAAACAGGCTTTCAAAACCAAGAACATCAAGGTACTGCAAGTGAAATTACTGACCTGAACAGATTTCTCTTTATAACAAGAACTGCTTATTGGCATCTTTAACGCCTTCATGCAAGATAAACACAGCAATCTGTGTTTTACCGCCTTTATGTTCTACGTGGTGTCTGATTCATGTTTAATGGAATGGTTTAGAAAACGATTTGTCGCTGAAATGATTTAACAACAGGCCGATTTTTGCATCAGCCTCAATGTGATTGTGTGCAACATATTGCAAGAACACAAAAATAATAAATAGTTATTAATACTTTTTTTTTTTTTTGCCTCTCCCGAATTTATGTGAACTATTCTTTTGATATACACATTATTATTCAGTACCTTATGTCAAATGGGGGCGATTGCAATATATGTTGAGTTTCTTAACAAAACAAGCACACCTTATCTATAAGTAGAGAAATAGTCTACAGCCACTATGAGCATCAGATCATGACATCTTTACATACAGTACGTTATATCAGGAAATAAAACTGTAACACTGCAATCACAGCTTCCCCCAGCTGTCAGGAGGAAAAGCTCAAAATCCACATCACTCAAGCCGATTCATGAAAGAAAAAACACTGTGCAGATAGCACCACTGTGGAGATCTGCAACACAGCAAGCTAGCTAAAGGATCAGTCAAACTTCAGATGAGTGTTCGATGGACATCAGATGTGTCTGTGTGATCTACTTATGGTAAGATTTTGTTCGTATTGGCGCGACATGCATGAGAGCAGCTGGCAGCTGTGGTCTATGTTCAGTACGTGTCTGCTCTAATTTGATGACAAGAACCTCTGGTCTCAACTTAATATTCGCTAAAAAAATAAAACTATTAAAACACAGGCATACAGAACAAACAACAATCCCCCACCTTCTCCTGGTAACCTGAAAATCCAAATGGATGCATACATCATATATACTTGATCAAGTTAAACAATATCCATAAGGAAGAGAAAGATAAACCTTTGACCCAACAGACAGGATAGATAGCTTTGACCTCTAAGCAGCAGTCCAAAAACAAAGTCTGAAGTTTCCACATCATCACAAACGAAAAGAAAATAGAAAAATAGACCTATTCATTGAGGTTGAAGAGTAAAGAAGAGAAATGCAGCGTAAAAAAAAAAGGTAGAACAAAAGAATTCAGAAAATGGGGGGATAAGGGAGCAAAGAGGAGAAAGGAAAGTGATATTTGGATATTGTAAATGGGAACTGAGGCAAGCAGACAGGCAGACACATGTGGCCATGGACTGTGTTCACTGACTCTCGTCCAGTGGTCCCGTCAGTGTGTCAATGCTGCTGCTGTCTGTGTCCGAGGCCAAGGTCTGCTCCGTGGACATGGATGAGATATCGTTGGCTGATGAGGACTGGGAGGCTGAACCTGACACCACATCTGATACAAGAAACACAATGGAGAGAACCAGTAGATAAAGTTTAGTGCAAAGAAGAAGAATATTTAGAGTTAGTAAAACAGAAAAACCATGTGAGCTCAAGCTATGGCATATTGCTGCCTCCTTACTGCAATGTGGTGGACAATATTGCAGATGAGTGATAACAATGAGGATTGTGCATGTGTGTACCTGAGCAGTCTTCTTTCATCAGTCCATTCTTGTTCCTCTCCTCCCAGTCAATCACCTCTTCATAAATGAGTTCTGTAGAAAAACAGAAAATGTTAGTTTTTCTAAATGTACAGCCTTACAGGTATGAATCTGTTGTTAAATATGTGTTAATTATCTTTAGTCCTGCTGTCAGTTCTTAGAAATGGTTGTACTGTATGTTCCTACATTTTACGTTCTTTCCTGGTTTCAGATGCTGGGTTTTGGAAACATTTGAGTCTTTCCACATGGAAAACTGATGAACAGTGAATGAAACTATTACTGGTGAAAGATATATTTGTGAGTGAAATACAGAGTTTGTTGTTGTTGGTGAACGTAAGAGTATTTGCATGTGAGGCATAAGCAGGTCTACTCCTCAGGTACAGTACACTCTGTCAGTGACCAGCACGAATACATTTTCCAGTACTGGACTGTGGGATTCCTTTGTAACCTTCACACTGTTTTGCATGTTTATGTATTGCTATAGCAACCTACACCAAGTACCTATGTTGGTAGTATTTTCATCTCATACAACACCAATACCATGGCTTAAAGTAAACGTAAACAATGGTAATTCTTCACTGTAACATCAAATGCTTGACAGCACATTTATGTATAGATATGGAGGAAACATGAATTTTTAAATCGGGTTTAGTTTAGTTTCCTGTAACATTTATTAAAATGTAAAGGAGGTTAAGCTGCACTACTGATAGCTTTCCCTAGAGGGCAGTGCATACTACCTTTCCATTGCTCGATGGTGTGCTCTCTCTCTTCCAGCTGCTTATCTGAAATCTGGGGAGGAGGCTGCGAAACAAAGAGAAAAACATATATAAGCAAGGTCACAGGCAGTATCTGCATTGATAAAAGTGTACCATTGCTGGAATAATCTCCTCACCGCGTCGGCCTCTGCAGGGTCGTACCACACATGAATGTACGGGTGATTGAGGGCGTCCTCTACGGAGATGCGAGATTCAGGATCAATGACCAGCATTTTGGACAGCAGGTCCCGTGCTTGACCTGCTGTTATGGCAACAGAGGAAGGGCAGTGTTACTATGGGAGAAGTCTTGTGGCACATGACGTCTTCATGCAAAATGATCACTTCCCCTTGTGGTGTTGGATAACATCTCAGAAAATGTCAGATTTGTTTTGTGGTTTCAGTGACCTGATCTCTTCTGTGGCTGTAATGTCACAGATTAGAGCAGAGAAACTTTTGATCTGCATGGACTTTCTCTGGAGGTTGTATAATGCTTCTGCTTTACTAAAATCTATACAGCACATCATCTCATTTATGCATGCAAAGTTAAGTCAAACAAGTGGATTTCAGTGTAAAATTCTTACTCTTCAGTTTGTCGTGTTCTGAGTCAGAAGGAAAGGCCCAGTCCGGGAAAAGCTCTGCGAAGCTGACACCCGGATACTGTGGCTTGTTCATCACATAGTTCCTCACAGTCTCCATGAGTCGGTTCATAAACTCCAGACTGGGCGTGCCCAGAACCTCAATCACCTTATTCCACTGGTCGATGTCTGCACAATGCGCTTGTTATGGAAAACTCAGCTGCACTTTACATAATGTATAAATATCCACAATGTTGAGTGCAGAAAATAGCAAAACAAGACTCTGAGTCTAAAGAGAGAGACAAGAGTGTGTGTGGTCATACTGGTGGATCTTTAACGGTACTTAGACACTGAGGTGCTTTGAGCGAAATGCTGATGTTAACATGGTCACAGTGATAATACTAGCATGCTGATGTTAAGCGGAGAAATTGAAACCTGACAGTGTTGCTAGTTGTTAATGAACTTATTACAGTTCATCCTCAGAGAAACGTGAATGTGGTATTAAATGTAATGGTTATAGGTAATAGAATACGCTGATTTCAGTCTGGACCAAAGTGGTAGAGCGACAGACCGGCATTAGCATCCTAGTACTACATCACTAGAATGATCTGAATAAAAATACAGATGCATGCATATTTAGTAGGCCTGTTGACTTGCTGTAAACCGCTATTACACCCCACCCCCCCCAAAAAAAGCAATCTATCCTTGAATCACACCGCGTCCTGCATCCATTCTCAGACACTCAGGTGCAAATGGACAGAGCTAATTGAAAGGAGCTGTTGAATGAAGAGGTGACCAAACCCATTAGAAACAGCCAATATAAATGCAAATGAATTCAATCACTTCAATTTGATTTGATTCGTTCTGTCAATTAAGGGTACTGCAGTTATCAGAAAAACAACTTCACTGATTAATAATCATTGAAAAGGGCAGAAAACACATGAAGCTCTCTGTTTAAATGACGGCGTGCTGGAAATCTTGAGTGATCATGTTTGGAGGGCATAACAGGGGAATATCTTGATGGACAAGTTGAACGAACTTTGTGCTTAATGGTGCTTTAATAGCGAGTGAAAGGTGGAAGAAGAAGTGGGACAACAAGTGGCACAGAGAGTGAAAGCTGTGAAGGATACGGTCGGTGCCCTGGAAGATGACGCTGCCCTTTACCATCTCTCCCATGATACATCCCACTGACCAGATGTCCACTGGGAACACACAAGCAAACACAGAAAATATACCACATGATGATCACAGAAAACCAAGCACATAATATAACATACACTAAATACAGATTAAAATGACATACGGAGGCTGCACAAATGGTTTAAATCTGAATGATAAACATTGAAACGCAGAGCACGAGCTCATATTATTTTGGTCTATCCTCTAAAAGTGGCCTGATGCTTTCATCATACTCATCTTCACGCTGCCTTTCTTTTCCCCTCTCTGGCTTGGGAACCAGACGCAGCCTTCCAGGCCTTTCTCCTCGCCTCTGCAGCTCCGCTTATCAGTTTACACAGCTGTTGCTCTCTTCATCACTTTCCTTGTGTGCGTGCTTAGTAGAGTAGGATCTAATTTGTCTCTCTCTCTCTCTCCCTCTGTGTTGCCTGCTTGCTTTAGAGTTTAGAGTGTGTATATGTAGGCAAACAGCTACTAACTCCTCTGTTTCATTTTAACTTAAAGTTCTCTGTGCTCCGATTACGTCTCCAGAACATACAGACCACTTTAGCCCTCGTCTACAAACACAATGTATAAATCATAAATGTAAAGTCTGAACAGGCTACACTATTCATTGTGACTGCTCTAACGGGGTAGCTACAATCTAGACGGGGCAAAAAGACTTTCCTGTTAGGCCAGACCACATAAGAGTCTTTTAACTACTTCCTGTTTCCTCCATGTGGTGTTTCATGTTTCATGCACCACCTTGTAGTTAAGATGGTTTAGTAAAGACATGAACAACTCGACTGTAATTTATCATTTCTAGCACAAACTTAAGCTTTAGGCAGGACATGCATTGCTCTCTGTAGAGCATGCTCTTGGCAGTGAAATAACTGTAAATGAATAAATCACACTGTTTGTTATAATTTTCTGCCTCTCGGGATATGTTGTATAAACTATTCTGATTTATAAAGACAACATCTTTGTTGCCTGAGGGTCTATTTAGAGAAAAACTAGAGAGACGAACAAAGAAGGACACAGTCCTTTCCAGTAAAGATGATTTCATAGGTAATTTCAGCCATTACACTGCAAACCACAGATCCACTGCAGCGTAATAGTAGTATGGTGAGGACATTTATCATCATCACTGATAATCAAACTTAAATTTAGCAGCTTTTAAGAACACAAGAATCACTGTTTGTTGTCTGAGTAGAGGCTGTAGGAGCACTGTTAGCAGATAATAACAATAATGGTGATAATTACAAATAATAATTCCAAGATGGTTCCAGCACATGCAGTGCCTGGATCTCTAGTAACTAGCTGGAGCCCGACTGATACTGGATCAAAGACTTGTGACTGTGCACTTCAGGCAGGCTTTTTACAAGTGAATTTATTATTTTTAACAGCCGGTACCATCTGTTCAGCTGTGTTAGGCTTCTTTGCTTACTCAAACGCTGCTGTGTACTGTAAACAATCAAGTCTGTTAGACAAAGTATGTAATTATTGCACTGTTTCTTAATTACCTCAGGCTTTCTTCTGCATGCTTTGCATACAAGCTCACATAGATGTGAATGCATGTGTAGTAAAATTAATGTCAATCAGGTTCTACGGTGAACCACAGCTACTGTGTCGGGTTGTTACAACACATGACACGCCGTGTTTATAATTAGTTATTTTCTAATCATGCTAATCAAATGATCACAATGTATTTATTGATGTCATATTTAAAAAATATTGCACTGATGTATGGCAACGTGGTCTTATCGGTGGAGGGATACTCCTTCGTCTAGCCTTTTCAGCTCATGCCAACATGCTGGAGATAATGTAGTAATACTAGTGCTTGGTTGTGCGTACCATTCTCCTTATACTTCATGCCCAGTATGACCTCTGGGGCACGGTAGTATCTGGTCACTACGTAGGGGGTCATCATAAAGTTAGTGCAGGCCGTCCTAGCCAGGCCAAAGTCCAAGATCTTTAGAGTGCAATCTGACTTCACCACAATGTTACTGGGCTTCAGGTCCTGAAGGGAGAAAAAAAATCTGTAAATCTACAGAAAGGTAAACATAAAAACTCTAGCCTCGAGCTGCTTATTTCTATGCAGATAGCAGCTACAGAAAGACCAGTTATTCTGGAACAACGTGTTGCATTTGAACAACTGGGCCAAAAGACATTGTGCCAAAACTTTGTGTGACTTTTTAGATGGTAATTGATGTTTACCACTGACTTCTTGATTAGGTAATTATCGAGCAAATTAACACCACATGAATATGAAGGTCCACTGCTTTCCAGTCTAATATTAAGCTACTCGGTAACTCTGTAATTGTCCTGTTACCCTGTGGATGATGCCAACAGAGTGCAGGTGCCTGATGCCACAGAGGATCTGGTAGAGCAGATAGGACATCCTCTCATGGTCCAGGTCCATGTGGATCACCTGACATAGGCTGGCATCCATCAACTCCATCACTAGATACCTAAAAGACGAGGAGGAGATTAAAAGTAAAAAAAAAACCCCGACTCTGCTAAAATCTCTGAATCCTAAAGAAAGGCAGCATTAGATTGATTGATGCAGCAAAATAAAAAAAAAAACACTCCACTGCCACTCACAGGTCCTGGAATTCCTCCAGGGACTTCTGAGGCGTGAACACATTGATCAGACGGATGATCTGCAGGCAGAGAGACAGGCCATTAGTCCACTCTGTTACTCTCTCATCTACATCCACTTCACTGTGCAGAGCTAGCCAACTGGAGCCAGAGCACTGAATGGGTTTGTCTGGATTCTCTCACTGAGCAAGAGATTACATTCAAATTGCAGCAAACTGACCCTCTCTTTTTCTCAGGTATGTCCATTATTTCGTTATTTTTTAAGTCTTTGAGCTTTGGCTCATATGAACACAGAAAAAGTCTTTGCTGGCTTTAAATCATTCCTCCTGGTCATTAAGAGATAATTAACATGCTTCCAATGGGCTAGAAGTGATGAGGAACAAAATCAACAAAGTCCTTGTTGGGTGCAAAATATATTCCAGCTAACATGAGGCTTCAGCAGTGACACAAATCATGTGGATACCAAAAGATACAGTGTATTTATACAGTGTATTCTCAACACAGAAACACAGTCTGTAGAAACACAGAAATTAAACCAATCTCATTGTACATCTGACATCTATTGTATTCTATTAAACGTGAAACTATGCTTTAAATCAAAGTCTTACATTTTTGTGGTTGACACATTTGAGCAGCACCAGCTCCCTGTAGGCACGCTTAGCATGAGTCTGGTTCTGGAAGGGCCGACACAGCTTTTTCACCGCCACCGGTATGCCGAGGACTGTATCTAGAGCAGAACTGGTCACAGTTTTATGGAGGAGGGAACAGACGGAGACAAAGGTTATCGAGACAGAAAATAAACGCAACCCACAGAGCAAAGCTGTTGTCTGACGTTGAAGCTAGCTGCCCATCTCACGTCTGTTATCTTTTTAAACGGGTAAAAAAAAAAGAAAAAGAGGTGCAGATTTGTTCTCTCTTCACTGCACAAAGCAAAAGGTGCAAATAATCAAAGCCCTCAAAGAGATTTCAATCTGGATAGTAGTTATCAAAACATCTCGCTCTGGATTTATGTGCAAGACAGACAGAAAGACTGACTAACCGACCAAGATTGCCATCACAGGGGACATTTTGACCCAGGAAAAGCACAGCAGGTGTTACTGATAACAAAAAAAAAAACATCAAATGTCCCAATGACTCAGCATGGATAATACCAGGAAACTGAAGTAGCTGAATTCAGCCATCATTACATTCATTATTTACACCTTTATTACTCAGTTTTTCAAGTCAAAATGTCTGAATGTATGATCCTCTATGCTGTGAAATAGAAGATCCCCAAAAAGTTGAGGCAAAAGTTGACTTTAATCATGCAAGATATCAGCAACACAATCCCTAACATGCTAATAAAGACTACACCTACTCACCAGACGATGCCCTGGGCCCCGGAGCCAATGGCGCGGAGTTGCTGGTAGCGCTTGAGAACAGTGAAGGTGGAGTCTCCCACCTGAACACTGTAGAACTGACCCTCCGCCTCACTCATCCTGCTGAACAGTCAGGACCACCAGCACTGTCTGCAAAACAAAACAAACCCAGACAAAAGAGATAAACACCCAAACAGCATGACCGACTTCATGCAGCTGTACACAAACGCTAAACAAGTTAGAGCTTGTTAATAATCTTACACAAGTGTGACGAGGTTACTGCACAAAATGAACTTGAAACCTTGAAACTTTTCTTTTTTTTCTCCACTCAAATGATCCATGTGAATGGGAGGACCTAATATGGTCCCATCTGTCAGTTCCTGGCATCACTCCCTTCATTTTCAGCCCCATCTAAAGACAAGCAATCTATCATCGCTCACTGCCCGTTTTGTGCCTCTGACAAAGGTAACAGTGGGTTGGAGCTGAAGCCGAGGCTGTAAACATGGAGAACAGAGGCAGCTGACAGCTTGGAGGTCTTGAGGCTCTCGCTGCCATCTCTAAACTCATGCTGACACACACTCACGCTCAGTAAACACATAACACACACATGCATCGATGCTGGCAGCGTTAGGCTTAAGCATTGTTATTCTTTCGTCTGCATCCAGCTTCACAACAAGCACGTGTGCAGCTGTCAGCATGGGACGAGCACGTGGTAATGCATGTTAATGGACGTTCACGTGTGTGTTTTTTCAAAAATATGTCAGCGTTAGCATTGACTCCTCAGGCAGGAAGTGTAGGAGGAATATTATTCCTGGCCAGGGTTGGTTTGTGTATGAGTGTGTGTGTGTGTGTGGGAGAGGACACACAATTATGTAGCTATGCAACAGTGAACAGTCACGACTGTTTATCATTCCTTCAGAAAACAGCCACAGGTTAAATGGAGTCTGATGTTTCAGCCTTTTCTCTTTGAAAGGCGACAAGGAGACGAGGAGCACTCACTGGGTTTCATGGTCAGAGAGACAAAGTGCTAAAAGACAGAAGCAGCAGGACAGAGGTTGCTATCGATTACCGGAGAGCCAAAAAAAACATCTCAAGCCGCTCGAACTGTAGATCTGTTCACTCTCAGCTCTGACACTGTGACAGCATTAAGTGCAGCGTGTGAGCAGTGAGCCACGTCAGTAAGTAGATGATGATTAACTGCCGTCTGACCGACTTGATTTTAATTTGAGATGATAAGTGGCGAGAGGAAGGAATACAGTTTCATTTTGTGTCATTTCTTTTTCTTTGATATAATACTTTGATAAATGAACATAAGCCAAAGCTGCAGTTTTTCATCATGTTGAAAATTAAGAAGAAATCAAGGAGATGTTTCTATCCTACTAAAAAAAAAAAGAAGAGAGGCTTTGATGATAATGAAACATCGAGTTTCAAAAATGATATTAAATTACTTAGAGGATTTTCATTTCAAACTTTCATTCCACACTTTTTTTTCCTTTTTTATATTCAACATAAGAGTACAAGCGTTCAAACATACAAACATAAACATTCACACTAGAAGGAGAGGGTGAGGAGAGTAACAGGGTATCGAGACATTAACTGTTGCTGTTGTAAATTAAGTGTTGTCTCATTTGGCAAAAACAACAATACACTCTGAACATTTAATGGTACAAATAATCAGTTATTAATGACTTAATTTAATAATAATTTAATCTCGGTGCAGTGAAGTGTGTCACCGCATTTCATTGGCTTCAAGCATTTTAACATTGTTCTGATTAATTAGATTAAAGGTGCAACATGTAGCATGTAACTGAAAATTACAGTTTTGACGTTATATCAAAGGCATCTATAGATATTAGCTTCGTCCTGTCCTGTCCTATGATACAACTTAGTGTGTCGGGCCGTACTTTGAACTGGAGTTGTGTTCTAGCTCCAATACTGTATACAGCTAACAGAAGCACAGCTACAGTTGCCAGCAGTTACTTTGGTGATATTACGTGCCCCTTTTGTTGGGAGTGTTAATTAACTTCAACATATTGCACCCAAGCAGCAACGTTCAATGCACAAGTGCTAAAAACTGTAATTCCTCGAGTGACCTGCTTGAGACAGGCTGCAGAAGTAAGTCCATTTTCCATAAGCACCTGTATTATTTATTAGTATGGATTTTTTTTTTTTTACTAACTCGTTCAAATTATATTAGGGCTTAAAGTTGAACAGCGTCACCTCTTGATCTATTAGAGCACGTTCAGCCTGCCTCAGGCCACATATCCTCAGCTTCAGAAACCTACGGGTGACGTCACTCCAATTTTTATGCTGTCACTGATCGCACCTTCAACAATAAATTATTTGAACTATTTTACTGAACCCCACAGTCGCTTATCTCCCGTCTTCAAACACAGACATTAGCATTTCCTACCAGAAATAAGTCTTATATACAAACCCCCCCACTTCATTTTCATTTCAACAGCAGTGATTTCCCTCATTATGCATCTTGTTGAGGTATTTCCCACCATGTTTACTGTATGTCTTCATTCGCCTTGTCTTATCTCCTTCCACAGAGTCTCTGCTTGTCATCTTTTGTTTATTTCTTATGTTGGTTTATTCTGAATTGATTCTTTTATGAGCCCGGGTTTTTAATCTCTCTGGAACATGCCATCTTTTCTCTTTTCCGCGTTGCTGCACTGACAAAAAATATGCCTTCAGATGTAGTAGGTGCGGGTCTGCAATAGCGCCATTACTCAGATGAAAAATGAATCCTCCTCATCTCTATCTCCTTTCTTCCTCTGCCTCCTCGGCTTTTTCTCCTCCTTCTCACATGTACGTCCAGCTGGCTCTCTTACTACACCCAAGGGGGAGAGAGCTGCAAAGACCTTTACTTCCTTCGTGTTTCTCTCACTCTTTCCGTTTTCTGCAGCTTTTGTCTTCCTTTGTTGTTCTTTTATGCTCCTGACATTCCCTCACTCCTCTGCCCTTTTCTGGTTTTCTGAAATATTCCCTGCGGCCTCCTCAAAGATATCCTCAAAGGAAGGACTGAAAAGTACTGACAGAAATATTTCGAATGAATATTGGGATTAGGAAAAAAGCAGAGCTTGTCCCACTTGATTACATAGTGCTTAAATTGCGGACATGCTAAAGTCTTTTGCTTATGTCATGCAGACAGCTTGAATTCTAGGCCACCAATTCAACACAACACTTTGTTAAGCAAATACCATGCAACACACTTCCCACTGAGTGAAAACACACACTGCTATTTTAGCTTTGAAGCGCCACTGGTTAACAAAGGCACTTTTTTTCTGTCTGGTACACTGATTCACAACACACACACAAACATCAAGCTGAAGCTGAACACTATGAAGGGCCATTAATCATAACCAAAACCCAATTCAGCCACAGCAGACACAGCGTATGTACAGGCCTTCACTCGCTGCCAAGGTAGGCATGACTGTAGGCTAAATGTACAGTTGACTCAGCACAGATATACGCACAATGACAGGGAACAACTGTAGTGAGGTGAAAATTGCATGTAAGCTGAGACAAGACACCAGAAGGCATTGAGGGATTTGCTCAGATTCAAATGGGATTCGATTAGTGTAGATGAATGATGAAACACCCCCAGGAGAGATTTAAGCCATTGCAGGTTGGCGGGGCACGTCAGAAACTAACGGGATATAAAGGCAGAACGAATAAACAGGCTTAACTATTAGGAAAGATGGGAGCATACCTCAGTAATGACATTAACTTGATACAGCTACTGTTGCAATATTCAAGACTGTTAACGCATTGATACGAGGAGGAAAGCACACCAGTACAATGTCAAAATACTGTATTATACCAACTACAGGGCACACAGTCGCAGTATTAACGTCCAACAAAACTGCCAGTGACTCAGTCCCAAACTGGCTGATCACAGACGTTTCTTCAAGAAGATGCTGTAATTCACCAGTGGCTGCTTCCCAGACGTCATCGCGGCTGCGTGCGAGAGCACTTTCACTGCAAAGACAGCCTGCTGCCAGCATAACGTAACAGTGCTTTATATAGGAAGCATTTAGCTGGTCGCTTTGTCTTCGGAAACATTAATGAGCCAATTTTATTTATATTTTAAGAGACGGAGTGAAGATTTTTTTTTTTTTTTTTATGATTTCAAGTCGGTTTTAATTATTGAGGCATTTCATCTGGCAGGCGTGGACAATGCGAGTCTGGGATCAAACGACCAACCTGCAAACTATACTAAACAACCAACCCGCTTACCCAAGATACAAACTAAGCTACAGGCTGGAGTTGAACCGGGTTGCTGCAGGAAGGACTCAGCCTTTCATTTATAGATTTTTCTTATCCATCTTGTATATTGTGAGCCGCAGTAACAAGTGAATTTCCCCAGTGTGGGATCAATAAAATCTGTCTTATCTTATCTCCAAATTAAACAAAGTAATCACAGCTCTCTTATTTCCTTTACTAGCTAATCTTTATCACTCTTTAAGTGTTTGTTTAATGCTGAATTAAGTGGCTTTCGTTTCATTTAGGAATTTTAGGCACCTGAGATCAATGCAACATGTGTTATTCAGATATCAGATTAAAACTGACAGACGGAAAACATGTCAAAATGTCTCCGTGAAGCAATACAATCTACTGTAATAATATGTGGGCAGTGTATCACAACAGACTACATGTCATAAACTTATTATTCAGATCCACGGTCATGAAAGTTGCATGTGGTTTAGTTCATTTCAACACTTTTCTCAAGGACCTGATGAAACAAATGACCTTCACAAGGAACATTTCCATCCTCGCAACCAAAGCTCCTCGTAACTAACGTCCAGTCCTTTCCAGCTGAGCCTCGGGGTCTGACGTGGCCTTGGCTCTCAGTTGGCAGCTGTACGGGGAGAGTCAGTGAGCTTGGCTGTGATATCAGATTAACATGGCCCGAAGACTCAGCATCTCATCCTGATGAAGCAGGAGAGTTACAAAACACACAGGGGCGTGTAAAGAAAAAAAAAAACTACATCCAGACTGCTGCAGCTGCACTAGAGATGTCTGCTGCTAGAGACCAGTCTGTCTTCTTGGAGAGGATGCTGAAGATGTGTTAATGAGAAAAGATGCCAGTGGCACATGTGCTGCTCTTGACACGTCTCTCCTCTTGGCTTCATTTCATGTGTGTGTGTGTGTGTGTATACATATGATCTCACTGTACTGCAGGCTCACATGCCATGCCATCCTGTTAATGCTTCAGACTTCAGATATGCCACACTCATCATGGTGCCATTTGTTGACAAGCTCAAACTTGCCTCTGACATACCCATGGAGGTGAAATATAGCACCGGCGTTAGCTTTTAATGACATCCGCACCTGTTTTCGTATTGGTTTAAAACCCGCGCATACCCGGCCTACACTAATGTCATTCATTTGGCTGTTGTTACATCAGCTACGGGCATGCCTACTCTAAATACACACACCGACACGGAGGCATGAAGTCACCCGTGTATGTATGACACACCGCGGCCGCAGCAGCGCTGGCACTCGGCGGTCAGTCGGTTCACACAGCCTAAGTCCCGCTAACACAAACGCCGGTTGAATTCACGTCGTGTCTGGTTGCTAACAAAGTTACCCAGGCCTACACTCCCGCGTCTCTCTCACTTCTGTCGGCAGCAATGCGGTAGTCGGGGCCGGGGGGCTGAACCGAGAGATCTGACGGACCAACGGACGGAGGAGGAGGCGGCGGCGGCGGCAGACCTACCTTCTCCCTTCGCCGTTCCCAGGGCACTCCCATGCATCGAAAACAAAGATAAAACACTCTCTCCGTCTTCCAGGCGCTGCCTAGACTGGTAAAAGTTCAGGATAACGGGCTGTCACGACAGATAGACCCTTCCCCGTCCAGACAGTTCCCAAAGCTAACTCCAGCGGCAGCACAGAGGGACGGGCGCGGAGGAGGGTAACGTCACAGCAAGCAGCGAAGCCTGCGGGTGACGTCATCACGCATAGTTACGTGGTCCAAACTTCTGTTTAAAAAATAAAAGACTAGAAAAACTTCCGTGAAGAATAAAAACACAGAATAAACATTTATTTATATTTTTGGAATTATTAAAACATTTAAAAATAAAAGACTAGAAAAACTTCCGTGAAGAATAAAAACACAGAATAAACATTTATTTATATTTTTTGAATTATTAAAACATTTAAAAATAAAAGACTAGAAAAACTTCCGTGAAGAATAAAAACACAGAATAAACATTTATTTATATTTTTTTGAATTATTAAAACATTTAAAAAAAAAGAACTAAAAAACTTCTGTGAAAATACAAACCAGAATAAACATTTATTTATATTTTTTTGATATTAAAACATTTAAAAATAAAGAACTAGAAAAGCTTCTGTCAAGAATAAAAACACAGAATGAACATTTATTTATATTTTTTGAATTATTAAAACATTTAATATTGTTGTATAAATATAATATATAATATATTTAATTATATATGTGTATGTGTGTGGTGTATTAAGTGTATATGCAGGTTTTATTTTGTTTTGTTTTTTTTGTAATACAAGGTCAGGGATCAAATCAAATCAAATCAATTTTATTTGTATAGCCCAAAGTCACAAAGTACATTTGCCTCAGAGGGCTTTACAATATGTACAGGTCCTTAGACCCTCGGTTCGAGTGAGGAAAACCTTGCCCACAAAAAACCCTTTAACAGGGAAAAAAGGTGGAAGAAACCTCAGGAAGAGCCACAAAGGAGGGATCCCTCTCCCAGGACGGAGTGTGTGTGTTATAGTTTAAAACATAACGAAATAAAACAACTGCACACTTTAATTAAAATGCTTTATCTATTTATTGATTGATGGTGCCCATTTCTCTATAGAACATACAGTATAAAATACAATCAGAGTTAATGATATAAATCAAACCCTCTCTGAAGCCCCCTATAAAATAAAAATCAGATAAATACAGAATATTATCATTATTATAAAAAAAAAATGTCTATGGAAATGCTTCACCCTATGACACGAGGGAGTATAAAGAAATCACATTTAAAAAAAAAAATTCAACAATGAGTTGACTTTGGAAAATGCAATTCTGTTACACAGAATCGACGTATAATATTATTTTTTTAAATTAAAATGAACTAACATGGAGCCAAAATATATTATATATAAGTAGTTAGATCGAGGAACTTCCTCCTGGTAGTTTTTGCTAAAAATATTGGGTTAATGTTATGGTTTAAGGCACTGTGATGGTATAAATGTGCAAAAAAACATACAATATTGAGATTTTCAAAAATCAGAGGACTCTCTGCAACAAAACAGTTAAATTCATTCATTTCCCCATAATGCAAAGAGAGGTAAGAAGGCCCCAAAAGACATAAGAAATTCATAAAACAGGAAGAGAATTAATAACTTCACTCATGATTGTGTACATTCATAATGCACATTTGGTCCCCATATTGCACAACTGTAAACACTTCAATGTACCATATCGATGTTTTTCTGCTCTGCCTGTTGTATGTGTTTGGCTCAACTCGAGATAAGACAAAAGGCACAGCATGACACTTTGGATGTGTGAATGTTGGTTTCATAGATTGTTCCGCGAGACCTTAATGGCACTGGCACTTCCTCAGCAGTGTATTGGTCGGACTTCACATTTCTCTTTAATTGTACCGTATACCCCCCTTTTTCATTTGTTATTTTCTCTCTCATACCCACTCAACTGCATACTTACACACACACATTCACACACCCCTACTTTACCCCAACCATATCACACATACACAAGTACTCACACACATGCACACGCAAACATATTTAACGTTCAATTGTACAATTGCACTGTAAATCTATGAGCCTCCTTTCTCTTCTCCTGGGTGTTTTGAACTGTAGTTATTCCACAGTCACAGACTTGGCCAAGTTTCTGGGAAAGTCAACCTGCAAAAAGAGAAAGCAGTTTGTAAGCAAATGACCTGTGATTATGACTGTGGCTGTACTGTTCATATTTTTAACACTTACATTGTCATTTATTTAGGTTTATGTCACCTAAAGTGCATTCACATACACGCTAAAACAAACATACACCAAGCTAAGAAGAATGTGGATAAAAATGGTGATACAGAGGCAGGCAATGATGGAATTCATTGATCCGTAAATAACTGACAGGTTCTTGCCTTTATGATAAGAAATGTTAGTGGTGGAATACCAAACGCATACACTCTGTAAACTATGTAAAGACATCCATCCAAATTAGTGACAGAGATGTCTTTTAAGGCAAATGTAAAAGCACACACACACACACACACACACACACATATATATATATATATATATTATATATTATATATATATATATATAATATATTATATATATGTGTGTGTGTGTGGTACTATACACACACACACAACACACACACACACACACCACACACACACACACACCACACGCACACACACACACACACACACAATATACATATAAAACCAAGCCTTTCCAAAATTACTGCACACACACATATACAGATACACATCTAGATTTAACAACCGCTGTACATTAATAATCAATTCTCTGCAGATTAAATATAGCCTTGCTGAGCCTTGTGATGCATGTCATGTTGCTGAAATTATACTTTTATAAGGATAATTATTGTTGAATTAAAAACACACTGAGCTATACAGCATGTTGTACTGCCCAGTGCAGTAGCATGACAGTAAAATAACATTACATTACTTAGCTGGTGCTTTTATCCAAAGCAGCCTACATCCACCACGTGGATACAGCCTAAGAATGGCAAGGATCTTCATCAAATAAGCTGAACTACTTCAAGTGCTAATATGCAACAATATCAACTACATATGCAAATGGATGTACCTGAAAAATAGTAAATGATACAAGCACAAGGTGTTTTAGAATATATGTGCATTCAAATTTTGGTATAGATAAATAAATATTGTTCATTTCATAGCATAATATTCATTATGATGATGATTATAACATATTTACTGGCCTTTTCAAAATCACATGATAAAAACGTGAATTAATGTCAGTTACAGTGATAATAGTAGTAATAATGTTTTTCAGTAAAACCTGACCAATGACATTTACAGTATTTAGACGTGACACTTTATTTCAATGAGATGATTTTGTCCTGATAAGATTACATGACAGATAATGATCTAATGTTTCATGGTCTGTATAATCAAATTCATTTCTGGGAATCAGATCAGTAATCAAATTAGCAGACAAAATGTCTTGCACATCTCTTTTAGGTTTTTGGTAGATAAAAAGCACTTAAATACTTTATTATTTAGAACAAATGCTGAAGTAAAAATACTTGTAGTGAAAAAGACCGTTTTATATAGAGAAGTTGCACAGATAGCTTGTGTGTGTGTGGACTGCTTACATCAAATCCTCGCAGAACGGCCAAGTGGAAGGACATGAGCTGCAGGGGGATGACACTGAGGATGCCCTGCAGGCAGTCCACAATATGTGGCAACTCGATGGTCTGGTAGGCGTTCTTAGTCATCTCAGGGTCGTCCTGGCAACAAATGATGATGGGCCGCCCCTGATGGAGAGAGCAACAAGCAAGAGCATTAACATTAGTCAGCCAGTCGGTTCATCTTGTTACATTTGTTGCAGTCAGACTGTGACATTTGTGTGAAAGTGAATGCATCCAGGTGTATGTTTCAATGCATGCAGGTCTATTACATGTAGATGATGGTTTTCCATGACTTACTGATCTGGCAGTGACTTGTTGCAGAGCGTTCTGGCATTTTGTGTAGCAGCCGTCTCTCATGATGATCATGATGACTGGCATGTCTTTGTCTATAAGTGCCAGAGGACCATGCTTCAGCTCCCCAGCCAGGATGCCCTCTGAGTGCATGTAAGTGATCTCCTTGATTTTCTGCATTGGAATAATGAGAATAGAGCTAGCTCAGCATGATGATGACATAACACATAGAGCACGAGAGAAATTACAACTTTTACATCATCTGATGTTTCTACTTTCTTATTCTAGGAGATGTGAATTGCAGATTTTTTGAGTGTGAAATTCTCCACTCACCAGTGCCCCCTCTAGGCAAGTCGCATAGTTGAAACCTCTTCCCATGACCAGAAGAGACCTTTGCTGATAAAGTTCGTTTGCGATAGCTTTGATCTTCTCATCCAGACTCAACACCTTCTTTATCAGCTCTGGGAGAGTAAAAGGATGAGTGATGTGGAGATGGAGGTAAGTAACAGTGAGAATATGCGTGCATATTTTTTAAACAAAAGCATTCATTTGTCAGTGGCATTTAAAAGAATGCTGTGTGCTCATACTGAGACTCCAGAGACTGTGTTTGTGATTTACTCTAGTTTGTTCTACTGACCTGGTAGCACCTTGAGGTCATTGATGATTTCCAGTCTTCTCGTCTGCAGGGAGAGCCTGTCCTCACTCATCATTAGGGCAAACATGATGAGGGCCACAAACTGACTGGTGTAGGCCTGAATCACACGCACAAGAAACACTCATATAACCCAAAGGTGTGCTGAGCAGGGAATCTAGCAAATGACACAGTGCTGTGTCATCGTGTAGCGTTTAAATAGACAAATTTTATCATGAAATTTAATTATGTTGCTAATACTTACGAATCATGAAAAGCATGCCAATTCTGAAAAGATGTTAGATAAATATGTATAATATACGGCATGAACTATACCTTTGTGCTAGCCACTCCTATCTCAGGCCCAGCATTGACGTGAACTCCACAGTCTGTTTCTCTACCGATGGAGCTGCCCACAGTGTTGGTTATACCAACTGTCAGAGCACCATTGTTCTTGCAGTAGCGTAACGCCATCAAGGTGTCTGCTGTCTCTCCTGAGGGAGCAGAGGAAATGAAAAGACGTGCTTAGTGTGCAGAATTACAGCACAATAAAGCCACTGTTGTGAGGGGGAAAATAAATGGGTAATGATACTGCCAACAGGCTTCCCACAGGACCTGACGACATGAAGCAAATTTCACTTTAAAGCCAATTTCATGGTCACAATTGTCTTAGGAACAAAATACTAAACCAGTGACTGTAAGGACAGGGTTTTTATGATGTTTTCACCTGACTGACTGATGAAGAAGCAAACGTCATCTCTGAAAACAGGCGTGTTGCGGTCCAGGAAGTCACTTGCCAGCTCCACCATGACAGGCAGCTCTGTCAGCTCCTCGAGGATCTGTCTGGTCTGAAAATAAAAAAAATCACAAACACTAAGTTCATGTTTTGAACTTATACTAATGACTGACCTATGACTGTCTTTCTCATGAAATGATCACCATCCCAATTTTTTAAAATTTTGTTTTACTCACAGCCACTGCAGCGTGGAAGCTAGTGCCACAGCCGATCAGGATTAACCGTTTGCAACGCTTGATTTCTTTCAGGTGGTCCTTCAGTCCGCCGAGAACCACTGAAATAAAAGGAAACAGAAGACAAATACATTAGTTAACCAGTATACTGCCGCTGTTTCCTATGATAAGTCCTCATAGGGAATACATGTCAATCATCAATAGCTGCACACATTTTAAACAAATTTACTCAAGGAGTGCCTTGTTATTTTGCATACAAATAAACCTTAATGCCATGTCCTGAATTACTTCCTGCTAATGCTCATTCAAGGTGTTCAGGTGTTTATATAACATATATATAATAAAAGGCAGGACATCCTGTAAGACGAGTAGTCACCTGTGTTGGAGTCAAAACATATCCGGCCTCTCATTGTGTTGACTACTGACTCTGGCTGCTCAAAGATCTCCTTCTGCATGAAGGAATCAAAGTTACCTGCAAAGGGATGAGGATAAATGTAGATTAGATTTATTGGTCAATGCTACCTATGACATATGATAAAGACTGACAGAAAACAGACACGATATGGTCTGTGTTGTAATACACTGACAGACAGCAGTAGTGTGTTTTCACGTTCAGCCAGCAGAGGGCGAGCAGGTATAAGCTACAGACTAGACTTGATTGGCGTCACAACATGCATTCATACAGTCTGTTCACAGTGTATTCAGTGCTGTGTTGTTGATCTGTTATATGTTTTAACAATTTCCCTTTAAACTGAACTACTCGTCTGTAATCAAATTAAATAATGCATCGTTCTCATTTTCACTTTATTATCTGACCTTTCATGATCTGTTGCAACTCCATCTGCAGGGTCTGGATTGCTCTCACTGGATCCTCACCAGCCCGCCTGTTCACCCTGTGGATGGACAGTTTCCCACCGATCACCACTGCAATGTCGTCATCTTCCATGTACAGCACCTTGTTGGTGTGCTCAATGATGGCACTGTGGGTACAGAAAAGATTGATACATGTGATTAAATATCAAATATGCTATTCACTAGTCTGATGTCTACAAAGGGAACTGTGAGTTGCATTATTCATGTAACCCAAATGACTTGTATACTGGATTCACCACAAAACACAGATACAGTGTATCTCACCTGGCGTCAGAGGCAAAGTAATACTCCACAGCCCTTCCATCCCCCACAGAGTTATGGCTGTTCTTCTCCTGGACTCCATCCTTGAAGTGAGCTACAGGGTCAAAGGTCAGAGGTCAGGGGTCAGAAGTCGCGCAGTGACTTTGAGCGACTAAAGCAATCAAGATGTGCTCATCACTTGAATTCTTTTCTTTCCAGATGTAGTCAAGTCACTGCTGTTTAAATCAAGTTTGCCTTGTCATGAAATTCTGGTGAATGTTCTACCTCTGACCAAACCTTCATGATTCAGCGTAGCGGTTACAACAAGACAGAGCATGTGTATGCATGCATAAACTTTTACACTGATTTATCAATGAAGCGGTTGAATGTTGTTTGTAACAAGATCTGATGCATATCTCTTTATACTAACCCATTCAAGGGTGTAAAAGTTTTTTTCAAATTCTTTTAGCAGCAGCAAAATCTAATTTTAAAGGTTTCTTCCAGATTACTTTAAGTGAATAAGTACTTACTCTTATTAAGTCATCTTGCTAAAATATTTTATGTATTGTTTAAACAATATAGCAGGCGTGTAGTATAAAAAGAGAGGGTCAAAGAAAAACAGGATTTTTTTTTTTAGCCCTTTAAACAACACACCCTGTTTGGCTCCAAACAACCTAACTCTGCTTTGGTCTTTGGACTGGTCTCACTTGAGCCATTAAGAACCATAAATTTTATGTAAACAGATAAGAGAGTGAAGCCACACTCTCTTATCTGTATCTGCACAGAGAAGACGAAGAAGCAAAAAAAAAGGGTAGGGTGTTGCTCACAATAAATGATCATAACTCTCGGTTAAGTTAATTAAAAGGTATATCTGTCCGATTATAAGAGATATTTTCTCTTGTACACTCTCAAGCTCTGTCTCTTTACCTCTGAACGTGAGGACTGAGGATCAAATTCATTTCCAAAGGACGACTAACCTCTAAAACTCCACACGGAAATCCCGCAAATGGCTTTTGATTATTGCAATAAATAACTGAAATACAAAACATCTTGTATTACTTCTACAGTTAGCCTAGAGCATCACTTTGACTGAGTCAATGTGGATATGTTACAGTACATCTGAAAAAAATCAATATGCTTATAGAAATATTACACTGTAATCCAAGAAGAAGGGAAAAGTGAGAATATGCTGCCTTGGTGGGATACGTGTTTTAAAGCATCTGTAGATGCTATTTTCTGCATATCTTGCTGAAACAGAAACCTATAGCACATTGAAGTGATCCATGAAAGGACCAAAATGAATTTATCTTAACTAACAAGTACACATGGTTTAAGAGCTCCATTGTTGTTCCAAAAACTATTAAAAACACTTGAATGAGCCACACTGGTGCACTTGTTCGCACATGTTCCTTCATTACGATGAACGCAGGCACTGTAGTTTATTTTGAGTTGATCCCATATACACAGTCCTGCTACTGTAAATACTCACCAACACAGGATATCTGTGGCTAAAAATAGCCCCAACAAATATTTACTCCTGGGTTTTCTACAAAAAACAAAACTAAAGTGCCCAGCTGTTTTAGGAAATGAATCTTTTTCTTACTTCAAAGTATATATCCATGACCTATTTTCAAGATTTCCAGCTCGAGTAGGAATGAATGAGTTTGTGGCCAAGAGCCAACAGACAGACTGCAGAAGTCAGACAGTGTTAAGAGATGCAGTAATGCAGTTGTTGAGTTAGCTCTTTGCCTGCTTTACCTTTGATAAAGATGTGTTTAAAAGTGGTTTTACAACATGTGGAAATATATTTCCACACAGAAATCTAGTTTTTAAGCGGTAATGAAATAGAGTTGCGCAATGGAGTATTTCATAAATTCCCATTCAGGCAGTCAGTCTGATCAAAATGGTCCATTTTCATATAAACAAGCAGCTTTAAAGTCAAAATCCCTTTGATTATTGGAGTTTGCAGCTCAGAAACACAGATACCGTAGATCATTTAATGTGCTGTTAAATTCAGAATACTCACTCAGGTGTATAGCTCCTACATTTAGTTAGTTTGCCCATGCTTTGTGGATATGTGTACAACACGGTATATCTGGGTGTGAGTGTGCATTTATGCAGAGATTTAGGGTGCAGTGTAAGTGGATAATGGCAGAGACAGAGAGGAACAGAGCTCACCACTGTTGTACTGGATGGGGATGTTTTCAGTCGACAGCTCGTGCTCGCTTCGCACACCAATGAGCAATGGACTTCCTCTCCTGCCGGGACAAGAATGAAGGGGAGGAAAAGAGGGAGAGAGAAAGAGGGAGAGAAAGTGTGGGTGAGGTTGGAGACAGGAGAGGATTAGGCACATAACAATGTCAGATACACACACTCTCACATGGTGCTTTTTCACTGTTGAGGTCACCTGACATCCTATCCTACTGTGTTATTCCAAACAAAACATAACTTTCCTGACTTGCTCCCAGGCCTCTTCTCACAATAGTTTCATATCACTCTTTCACAAAATCATGGCACTGAGTTTGTCCCTGTGCAGACAGGAGCTCAGACATCCTCCCACTTATTCCAATCCTCCTCTAAACTGCGTAATCTTGAACATTACACAGGTAAATCAGTTGGTCCACACCCCTCTAGGATTTGCTCACAGATCCTGGAGGGAGTCACTGCTTCCTTGTTGGCCTCTGATATCATGTGGGCTTCTCTTATTGGTTGTGGATACAGAAAGGTGTAAGGACACTAACCTTTAAATAGAAACACACAATCTTGTGACACAGACAAAACCTCTTCATGGAAAGTTATTATGACACCCTCTGTTGAGAAACTGTGTCCAAAAGGCCTCTCCTTATTTCTTTTCTTTCTCTGTGTGGATACATCTTTTCTCTCTGCTTAGCCTTCTCTCTAGGGCTCGGCTACACTGACGTAAGACTGCTGAAGGATGTGAGGCTTGAAAAGGGAGGCTTGCAAACAGAAACATGTGGTCGCTATCCATTACAATATTTGCCCTGAGGGAGGGAGGGACGCAAAGCAAAGGGATGTCAAAAAAGTAATGAAGTGAAAGAGAGAGTGCCGGAAAGAAAGACAATGGAAGAACAATGATTAAAAGACAGTAAGTGAAGCTGAGAAAAAAATAAAAGTCCTGGCGGGAGGTTGATCTGTCCTGGGAGACAATGCAATTCAACATATTATATTATATATACAAATGACTTTAGTGACTTTAGGAGTGGGTGCCAGAAAGCAGCCTTGCTAACAATGCCACTGCCAGGAAACATGTAAGATTAAATCATAAGTAAATGCCTTCTTATCTTCATTGTGCTTCTGCCCTCCTCCTTTTCTCCTCTCTTACTCTCCTTTTACCCAGTCCATGATAGTTTATTGAACCAGGAAAGGCGTAAAATAAAATAAAATCATGAGAAGTGATTACCGAGGAGTCTTTCTTGCTGGGGCCTTTCCCAGAGACGAAACAGGAAACTCTCTAGTCTCTCCGTTAATGAGTCACAGAGAAGCCAACGTAGGGCCAAAAGCCCAGAGGCCCGGGAGGGAGAGGGGGAACCTGAATTCAACCTCTGCTCTGCTCCCCTCTATGCCTGGGTGTTAAGACGCAGATAGGACTGACGCATGCAGGCGGACAGGAATTTACACACATCAGCGCATGCGCTTGAATAATAGCACAATTGCCTTTTTATCATAAGCAAGGCATGTCACGTGAAAAGGGTGACTGAATCAAAAGAGTCTCCTTAAAATCCTATTTGTGATTGCTTCACAGTGGTAATAGCCGGGATGACTCATTCCCAGTGAGTCTGCTTCACCGCACATATGTGTGTGTGTGTGTGTGTGTGTGCCCATGTGTGTGCACTAACCTAGTGGCCACAGCCTCTCCAGGGAAGTGACGGCTTTTAAACACCAGAGCGAAGGCCCCCTCCTGAGATAGAAAGAAGCAGGGGAAACACTGAGTTTACATTACCTTGATGAAAGGCTGAAATGATGATGTAGACTGTGAGAGGTGAGGAGGAGAAACTTTATGAAATGTAGAACTGAAAGCGTCGAGTGAATCCTGTATTGCTGGAAAGTATGTATGCGCTTTAAGAGAAACATTTTCTGAACACAAACAAATGTTTCTTCTGGCCCTGTGGGGTTTGGCAGTTGTGGTGGGGGTGTGGGTGAGTGCTGGGAAGTAGAGGAGTAGAAGAGGGGGTGTTGTAGAGAAATAAGACCTCTATTGTATAACATCAGCTGTGTTTCGAAAGCACTGACTGCAATGCTGCCTGTGGTGGTTAGAAACAGAACTGGCTATGAGTGTGTTTGTGTGTGGTGTTGAAAGTGGGGGGGATATGCATGGAGGAGGAGGCGAGTGGAGGGTGTCATGGTCGTAAGGCGGTTTAGTGGGTTTAACTATCTGGTTCCCATTACTTCAAACTCCAAAATGGCTGCTTTTTGCCTCCTCTGTTCTTCTGAGGAGAAAGCCAAAAGTGTGAAGCTCTGTAGCAGGAACGTCATACAATGGAAAAGACAGGCTTGCTCAATCTCAGCTGAAAAAACATGTTTCTACGAGTGATGATGTCACCTGTGATGCTGCTGGGTGGTTGCTATAGAGTTTTGTTTTTGTGATGGTGTACAAAGTTTTAATTCGAGCAGTTTCGCCCATTGCAGAATGAGCAAATGAATGTGTGTGCGTGTGTGTGTGTATGACCACTCAATGACACATTTTATGGCGCTAAGCTACATGATGTTACACTTTATGGTTACCAGGAAGCTGGTTATAAAAGTTTCCATCCCTTAACATAGAGCCGAAATTAAAAATAAAAGCCAATAAACTGTGGTGCGTCATCAACAGAAGAAAGAAATAAAAGCAGAAAAACGTGTAAAATTATTACAAAACAAAAACATTTGCATGCAAACACAAGCTGTGCTACTGTAAAGTGGGGTCGGTGTGTTTTTGTATCATGGCAGCAGACAGTGCAGGGCACATGGGCTGCTGTGTGTGAGCTACTCACCAGCTGCTGAATGACTCTCTCTACCACGGTGGAGAAGGTGACGTTGTCAGTCTCTCGGTTGTCATAAACATATTTGATCAATTTGGGGATCACCTCTGTGTCTGTCTCTGACTCAAACTCATATCCTTTGGTGATCTGAGAAAAGTACAAGATGCAGTTTGTATTAATAGAAACATAAATGCCCAGATGTTATGTTGTCAGTCATCTGAATCTTTTATTCAGGTTGTGTCTTTTCGGGTGCTTAAGCTTTGTGACAAAGCGTTTACTACATGCTGTAAAAACTGGCAGGGCTGCAAAAATATGAAACTGTAGCCAAGAACCTTGGACAGAAACAAAGGTTGTAAGTTAACCATCTGTATGCTGCAGATGAAAGAATTAGGAAATACAACAAACTACAACTTTTAGCTAATCATCTATTTATTATTAATCCTATCAGTCTGATATCTTTGCTTTGTGTAAACAACTACCTATGTAATTAAATGAAAATGTCCTGCATTGACCAGACAAGCTCTTTGGTGCTTTATCTGCTAAAGTGCTGATATAACACACGAACAACACAGTTGAACAGCAGACTTCAGTAGTGTTGTCAGCCAAAAGTTGTGCTATTTTAACTAAAAACTATCTCCTACTACAAGATCCTTCCTTCATTTTATATCCACGTGTCTTGCAGAGTGGTAACATGAAAGTACATGAAACATGAAAATGTGGCAATATGTCACCTCTTAAACACAGATACAGTATCAGTGAATACTGTTTCTCAATAGATAGTTATAATGCTGGCAGCTGATATGATAAAACAAAACTTTTTTTTTTTTTACTCCTCATACATGCTACTAATGATTTCTATCTTACAACAAAGTTTGCAGGCCATTTGCTTGTAGTGGTTACCTATGGAGTAGACAGGCAAAACAGGCTGTACATACTACTTATTATAGAACAGGGTGTGCAGGAAGATTGTTTAGTACTTGTTTGTAGAGACATTCCTGCAATAAGGTGACATACCAGGTACTCCTTCAGCTCTTTGTAGTTGGTGATGATGCCATTGTGGATAACAACAAACTCTGAAAAAAAGCAGAAAAAGTGGACATATTAGCCAAAAGATCTAAAGCAGGTCAAACTAATCAACTAGTCTTAGTGGAGTTGTAATAAAACCACCTGTATGTTCTCTCTTATGTTCATTTGGATTCATACTCTAATGGCATTTAGGGCATGTTAATAATAATAAGATGGTACGTTTTACCCTTTATCTGGGCTAACAAACACTCCTCCACTCTCCGAGGCTCACTTACAGAAGTCCATAGCTGAAGATGGCCTGGCATTATTTTTGGGCCTGTAATGTCAGAGTATGAGTTCACTGTAATCATGCTCCAGCTGTACATGGCTGGACAGAGGAGAGGCCTCTGTCCTTTTTCTCCCTGGCAACCCTTTCTCTCCACATTAAAGAGTCATGGATTAAGCATACTGGTAAGGAGATTTCAGATGAGTTATGGGTGAAAGGGATAGCGAGGATCAAAGCATGTTCTATCAATGCTAGACTTCAACACATTTAGTTAAAACCAGCTCACTGGCTGCACTTTTCAAAGACCAAACTGGACAGAATATATCTGTCTCTGGTACCTGTGACTAGTCAGATGGCATGTTTTGAATTTTTTCTCGCCTTCATATTGGGCCTTCCTCAACCTCACTTTGTCTTGGTTTCATGGACTCTCAATCCACTTGTGGTCATTTCAGTCACTGTACTGACTGACATGCATATGTGTATTTTTCTGTGAGCTGGCAGTTTTATTTTGCTCTACCCTGTCATGTCTATGTGTTTGTTTTTGTTCTTGTTTTGTAAAATGACACCTGAATCAGTCATTAATATTGACATTCTTATAGTAGTTTTACATAGATTTATGTAAGCATGCATGAAAGTACATTTGTACATATTACCATTATCCTTGTCAGAGCGATGAGGGTGGCTGTTAAGAGCGCTTGGCTCTCCGTGTGTGGCCCAGCGAGTGTGAGCGATGCCAAAGTGTGTGCACAGCTCCTCATCCAGGTCCAGCGAGTCTTTCTCTGAACAAGAAAAATACCATAATGGTAAAACATTATAGTGACTGATGATTTAATGCAATGTGAGATATATCATGAATTCCTGTTGCATACTTCACACATTAGTCACATTAGTTCCCAATAATTATATATAATTATTACTTTACTGGCATGAATAATTAATAATTAATGCAGCACAAGATGTTCAACCAGCTAAACGGACAATAGGACTATATAACAATATATCAAAATCAAAATACTGAGCGACAAACATTAGAAACTAAGTCCTACATAGAAAATCTGTCATGAATAATACGAATTAAATGTGCATAAACTCACCGTATAGCTCCTCGTCCAAAGCCTTGACCTTCCCCTTCTTCTTGATCAAACAGATGGTGCTGCCATTGATGTCAGTGGTCGTCTTGCTGGGGCCATCCACGGCGACACCTGCAAACAGACAGGAAGAGAACAAAATAGATTATTTTACAGTGAGGTGTAAGCCCTTCACCTTAAATATGAAGAGGTGAGATGTTAGTATGGGAGGTTTTGCTATTGTGGGTGTATGTCTGCTTGTATGTGTGGACATCAATTGTGTGACTTCAGCTTGATCAAATAGGATGGGAAACCACAAGGTGCGTGTGTGTGTGTGTGTGTGTGGACTTAATTAAATGTCAAGGTGACAGGATGTTGACTTAAGTTTGAGTTGACGTTTTTTTTAAGATGCAGTGGTAGCTAAGATACTTTACTACAAGCAACATGTCTGTAAGATTAAAGGTGTGTGCATGATAACCAGTATTATGAGTGATGGGTGTTAGTTGCCATACAGTACAAGTTTCTCTTCATTCAATTCAAGAGCATTTTAATTATGTGTTTAAAATGTATGCCAAGAACTACAAGAATTATGACTAAAGTTGTTTTAAAAAATCAGGTTTTTTTTTGACTCCTTAAAGTACTACTCCAACAGTATTTACTGGCTGTTGGTTAAACGTGATTCATGTGTGTATTTATTTCAGGGCTGATTACAGTGATTTAACTCTAGATCATTAAATGTATTACATTAAATTAAATTAAAACTCTCTTAATGTTTTTAATGCCGTCCAGCATTACCTTGATCTATGTATTTTTGAGGCCATGACGCACTGGTGTTGCCAAGGAGAACTATAAGCTTTTGTGCAAGGTGTGTGTCTATGTGTGTGTGTGTGTGTGTGTGTGTGTGTGTGTGTGTGTGTGTGTGTGTGTGTGTGGCAACTCTGTGAAGCTGAGTGCCTTACCTGCTGAATCATACCCTCTGTACTCTAGTCTCTGCAGTCCCTTCACCAGCGTCTCAAATATCTCCTTTCTGGTGCGAGGCACTTGGTAATTCAGGTAGGCAAAGATCCCTTTTAGAGGAGGCGAAAGAGAAACAGAACTTGAATCCTCTGAGGTGCTCAAACCTTGTTGGACGTGTTTACACAACTGCAGAGAGCACAGTGGCATCGTATAAACTAAGTATTATTACATTATTGTTTAGGGATGATATAATTTAAACAAACATTCATTTCACGTTCTGGTTCACTGATAGATGATTGAGGAAGAACATGGCTGATCAATGAGGTAAAGCTGTATTACGTTTATCCTCTATAATCTTCATCTAACACTAATATATTTGAGAAGGACAAGAACTCCCAAGGGGCTTGGGAAGAAAACAGAAATAGCATTTCATTACATTTAATAGGAGTTACCCATCTGTTGCATCCTAACTCTTAAATTAAATTAAAGTAACTGTGAATGTAGTTTGCGGTTTCTGTGCATGTTGTCCTCAAATGCCTGTATGTGTGCGCTGTGTGTGTGTGTGTGCGTGCAGGAATGTTCGGGGCAGCACTGCTCCCCACAGCCACACAGCTGGCCATTGACGGGCGCACATTGCGCGCAGTGTTGGATCAGCCAGGTAGGCAGGCTGTTGTACACTCCCCACTGCCCTGGCCTCTTCCTTAAAGACACTAGGAGAGGCCGAACTACTATTAAATATTTACTCTCGGCTTTGAACTTTACTGTTCCAGATGGGACACGTGAGGCTGTCAAAGGGTGTGATATAGGCACTGGTTCAGCTTGTGGTAGTTTTGGCTGTTGGACGTGAGTCGTTTTATGAAAGCGTGACAGTAATTTGCATAATCATTTTCTTGTATACGGGTATGGCTCCTCTGTCCTGTCGTCTACACCACTGAGTGAAAATACTGACACGTAGCAGTTTAAAGCTCCGTGCATCCACACAGATAGAAAAAAAACAGAGACGTTTATCCGACTGTTGCGTTTCAGAATAAAGATTTTCATTATCACTAAAACCAGAACAAGATCAGAACAAAAACGTATGTGATATTATATGACAAAGTTATATGATATTATAAGTGCCTCCTGGCTGTATCGCTAAGGTTAGGCGCATGACATCGTTGTTAATGCGTTGGACACCCGAAGGATCCCGTGCGTAATGCGCGCAATTCATCTCAACTGATTTTAAAAAAGACATAAACTCCATTAAAAAAAAAGCAAACTTACCACACATGGTTCAAGCTTTGTCGTCCTTGTTGGATACCTCACTGTGAGAAAATGACTTGTAGTTTCCCGGTTGGACTGATGCTTCTGCCTCTGTCGTTCTAAAACCAGAGCGACTGCACACTCCCACTATTCATTTAAATTGTGTTTCGTGGGAGGCGGCCCCACCCCCTTCTGACCTGTCAGCACACCGTCCCGCTGACAGGTATCTCCGCTTCTTTTCGTATTCTTTTCGTTATTTGTCAAAGTCATCAATAACACACGTGTATGTTTGTGTCTTGTGACATGTATGTATCAACCATTGTCTTTCTTTCGTCCTTTATTTGCTCATGGTTTGGTCCTTACTTATCTGCGTCAACATGAATTGTTTTCACTAATCTTCAAGCTGTGAATGAAGAATCAGGCTGTAAATGGCACAAATCCTGTGCCATGTGTTTGTTATTTTAATCATGAGGGAGAAAATGAAGGTGTAACTGCACACGCAGTTTCTTTGGATCCCACTTCATCGTTCACTGGAACTATTGTGTAAACTGATTATGAGTCATGTATGACGATCAACAGTAATGAATCTCCCTGCACATAATGTTAAGGAAATACATGTAACATTTTATTTATTTACACGAACAATCTATATAAATTATGTTGTACTGCCCAAGAATGGGTAAGTAATTACTGTGAAATGACTGAGCAACAAAGAAGGTTTTAAATATGTCAGTTGTGCAACATTTTACTACAGGAAAATGCAATAACAAAGCATTTGTTCTTGTCAGTTCAGATTCCTGAATAATTGCCTGAGTTACCCAGCGTACATCACCCTGTCTGACAACCCTGTACTTTGCATGGTTCACCTCACACACAGATATCTGTAGTGACTCAAAATGGGGTGATAGACCTTAAGAAGTGAAAAAGGTTTAGGTCGTGAAGTTTGTCTTTGATTCGGCTACTTATTATTTTCAAGTTACTCAGTGGGTTCCTAATTTTCCATCACTCATAATTCACAACAAGTGTTTGCTACCTTTGTCAGGAGGAGCTGCTCAATTCTGTGGAACATTCAAGGAACTAATGCCAAATTACCCTTTTGTCTTTATTTCACAAAGGATTTTGCAGATGCATTGGAGGGTTACAACTCCTTGCACTGGTACAAGAGTTGTTATGGATTGTGTGGAATAAAAACAAATAAAGAAAACCCTTCACATAGTTCTACTCCTATTATGAGCTGATGGCAAACAGAAGTTAGAGCAACAAAGAAGTACAGGAAGTGGTAACTTGGACATATTTACTTCACCTCTTTTGTCCTTTCTGATACTGATTGCTTCCTTATCACCTCTGAATATTTTGAGGACTCTGTAACATTTAGTACTTTAGTACCTTTAGTACCAAGTGTGCAATTGAAAGCTATTGATGTTTAGATAAAACTATAATTCTATTGTAGACCCCTCCTAAAGGAGTACCAGGTAGGCAGTTTAATAGTCCCAGGTATCAAATCATATAACAGGTCAAAGGGGTAGATAAGTTCTAACAATTTAAACTTAGATTACATAAACATTTAACAGAAATTACAAAACTATTAATATCACAAATGACTGGACAAAGTAGATTATTATTATTATCATTATTATTATTAATTTATTTCAAAGTTATCAAACCAAAAGAAAAACTGGAACAGCTTTCCGGCTCTTATGTCATGCACCTTCTGTAACTTTTCAACCATATCACTTTGATTACTGCTACTCCTTCTGTTTTTCCCTGTGCGAAGGTCTTACCACAGCTCAGATCTAATGCCAGGAATCATTAATGATATCAACAAACTGACTTGTATAGGGTTATAATGATTTATTGCATAGGCATGTGCATGCAGTAGATAGATACTGAGGGAGATTAAATCCTTGTATAAACTGACCTAATAATCTAAACTACATTGGCGCTATGGTTGGCATATTTAAATCAGAAAAACAGACATCGGTGAGAGAGTCAGAGACAGTGTTTATCTTAGTTTCTGCTTGTATCTAAGCTGAATGGGTATCAACAGACATTGAGTGGAGAGAAGGATGCAGCCAGTCAGACAGTTTGTAGGGAGGAAGAACCAGAATCAGAGTACTACAAAATGGGCAATCGTGTGTTTATTCGGACCACATCATGTCTACTAACTGTCCATGTCTCCATTTGAGCAATGTGTTTGAATCTTGCCAAGTCACACGCCTCACCTCAGTTTGTCCAAACCACATCAGCCCATATATGAACATGATGAAGAACATTTTGCTACTGACCTATTGAGAGTGTGTGGAGAAGTATTATTTGTCTTGAAACCTTTCCCAGCTCCACACCTAGGAAATGCTAAAGAAAACTCCATACACTAAATGCTTATTATGGTACCAGTATTACTGTGTTTTTGCATATACGTATGTTCTCATGTCTTTCCATGTGTTAAGGATATGATTTGCTATCTTTTCTTTTTGTGTGTGGGATGTGCGTAAGTAAAACCAGTGACAGATGCCGAAGAACTGCATTCCACTCCTGGATTAAAGGATTATTAAGTATAATTACCTGTGTGCCGTTACTTCGTTATCCAATGAGATCCACCCCAAAGATCAAAGGTTCCTTAATTACTACAGTGATATAAAATGATGGGCAAACAGCGAGGTTTTGCCACAGTTAATCAAGAAATTCCAGGGAGTTTCAGCACTTTGATTCATCTTTAGTTCCAGCTTTTGAGACTTTGACCTTTCACTTGTGTTGTCTCTAGATCGTTAGGTTTGGATTTTTACTTGAATTTGATGAATTCATTCTCTTTAATAGTTATGTAGCCATTATGCTATCATGTCACAATAACACAATGTCAGAAATATTTGTGAGGATACACCCAGATAAAGTGGGCTGAGTGTGGGTGAGCCCACTTCTGACAACCACACGACATTACATAAAAAGAAATTAATCTATGCATCAATTCTCCAATAAAACAATCTACTATTAAGTATAAAAAATTGCAGGTATAACCTGAATGAAAGGATATTTAAAGTTAATACATGGGCGGGTTTGTGAACTGTGAATGAAATGATAAAAAACTGCTTTGTAGCCAAGACATGCCAATAAATGGGGATGGAGACTTCTTTATCTTTGGATCCCATGAGTATCAATTACAGCCTGAATGACATCATCACATAGATTATAAAATGTTATGTACTCTGGTCAATTGCACAACATTTATCTATTATAGCACCGTATCCAAGAAATGAGCCACTCACACTTCTGTTTCATTTTCAAGCACGTTCTCACACACACACACGCATATTGAAGTATTTTTTCCCCCTTGAAGCATTAGACAGCAGCAGCTTTCTGAGTGTATGAATGTTCAAGGTCTGAGCGCATCAACCGGATGTGTCTCTGTGAGTCGAGCACCTCCAGCTGACTGTTCAGACCAGACTAGTTGTAGGGGGATCTCCCCTTCCACATCTGCTTCATGTTAGGGCCTGGCAGCCAATACAGAAGGGCCCAACAATACACTTTGCTTCTCTCTCTTTCTCTCAGTGGGGGATGGCAGGAGAATGCCTGATGAACAGCACAGAGACACACAGCCTGATGGCCAGGGGTTGGACACTGACTTGTAGAAAACAGGTAACATTTTTTTGGTATAGTATATCTAATGGTGTGTTTTCCAAAAGCACAATATTCATATAAAAGAGCAAAAACACACCCAAAAACTATACAAAACAGTGTTATCTTATTTGGAATGGATGACCTTAAATAGAGTATGTTAGCTTTTTTTCACATCAGGAGCTGGCACCTCGGTTTTGTTTTCTTCTGTTTGTCATTGACAGTAGTTTTTTTTTTTCTGCTGGATACAGAAGTTAATCTTTTGGGAGCTTCAGATCAGCAGGAAAGAGACAGAGAACAAGATATGATGTTGCCTTCTAGTATTTTGTTTTGCATATGTCCTGACCAGGAGAGCTTTGAATTCATATATATATATATATAAGATTTAGTCTGAAACACACATTTTCTATAGGGCGCCCTTGGGATGTTCTACAAGAGGTCATGTTCGCAGTCTCTGAGGTACAGCAGTTTGTTATTGCGTAACACAGGCATACTGATTTCATTTGTGTGTGACCTACATCTGCGTTACTTACTGTAACACTGTAACCGCATCCCCAAGTAATGGCTTTGATTTATGTTTACTTTCACAAGATACAGTACCTGAAGGCAGCCATCAGCTTTACTCAGTTTGGCGTGTTCACCTCCGGGCCAGCTCACTGTGAATCAGTCCCAGATGTGGCTCTGGAGTCAGATGGCGTAGCATACGACACAGTGAGTCCCACCCAGCAGCAAACGTCAACGAGGGACCCCCCTTCAATTCCCTCGTCATGTTTTATCACCAGCTATATGAGTGAATAATTAGATTTTCTTCGAAAAAACACCACATTAGTCATTGTTCTGGCCGGTGACGCTTACACATGCAAGTTGGGAGTTTAATGGATAAGAGATACTGCATATGAAGCTATAAACAAAATGTAATTGCAGTAATAAAGTATTGTCTGTCTCTTGTATTATTATCTTCACACAGAAAACAGATGAAATAGAAATGATGATATAGGAAACAAACAAGAAACACATGCTTCATCTAACAGGCGTGTTCAAAAGCATCAATAGTTATCTGACGTTCTGTAATGTGCATTTGAATTTATGCAGTCGAGAGCTGGCAAAAGGATTTCTCTTCGTATTTCTGAAGGCACTCTGACATAAAGTGCTTACCACTCCTACATGTAACAGATGAAAGTTCACACAATCTTCCTGACCTTTTTACAGAGCACATTTAGTCTTCAGTAAACATAGTATCTCTAATGCTCACAAACCTGGGTCACTGGAGCAAGCCGATCTTAAAAATATGTAGTGGTTTCCTTGTAAACTGGAAGCCGCATTGTTTCCAGTTATGTGCCTGCATCTTGGTTTCGTCAGACTGGTACACTGAGTTGTGTCATAGGGGTGTGGGATTAAAATAGTCTGTGGAATAAATGTCACTGTTTCAAAGTTGGTTAGGAAAGGAATTTGGATAGACCCCTTTTTTTTTCCAAAATATAGATGAGTAAGTGTGTCGTGTCCGGTTGCAGATGAGTTGTTTGTTTTGGTGGTAGTGGTGGTCACTCTGGTAGGGTGGTGCTTGCCATGGCATTCCTGTGAGTGGCTGCATGATTTGTGCGGGATCACAACAGAGGTGGGGGCAGGGACCTCGAGAAGGGGCGTGGGTATACAATCACGTCATGTCGACCCAGAGAGAGAGAGAGAGAGAGAGCCATCTGTATTATGTCATGGCTGTCGGGGGACTCCACCCTTCCACCCCTCTGCTTCCCCATTTCCCTGTTTCTCTCCCTCTCAGACTCCCCCACCCATTATGTCTTATCCCTTTGCTGTGGGTGTTTTTGGTTCAGCCTCGTAACCTAGTTGTTTATGTGCCATGCTGAATGTTTCTAACAGAAATGTGACCCAAGACTGAATATCTCCATCTGCCTTCATCCAAAAAGTACAGCACTATCTCCTTCCTGTCTTTCATCTCCTGTCGGTCTATCCATTACTTCATTTGCCATCAATGACTGTCTTCTTCTTTTACTTCTTGGTGAACTGAGTCTCATGATCCGATTACCTAAAAAGAACCGAACTTCCCATCACTAGTCTGCACTTGCCTGTCTCATTTGATGTTCACCTATCGCTCCTGTAGCACCACCTGAAAACCAGACGTAGCCACTCGATGGCCTGTAATTAAGTAAATGAGTGCTCCCTTTACAAGTTCCAGTCAATTTGGGAATAAATGAAAGTCAAAGTTTAAAGATGATGAGAAGGTGAAACAAGGTGTAGCCTTAAAATAGAGGCCTTGATTCTGTTAGAACTACGGCACCAAATCTAAATGAAGATTCACTATTAACTTGTGCTCTCTGTGTCTGCATCGTGGCATTTTTCTGAAAGTATGAAAACAAGTAAACAGACACACCCTGTAATAAATCTACCATAACCACACACAAACACACAATAAACAGAGCATCAGACAATAACAGTTGAGAACTTTAACAGTACAGCTGTAAACTCATCCAGTTCATGGTGGGGCCTCAGGGTGGGGACTCTATTGTTTCTACCTTTTGACTCACTTGCTTTCATGTGGAGTGAGGAGAAGTGTAGTTAATAATGTAGCCCCTGGAATGAATGTATTAATATCTATTTTTGAACAAGACTGTCTAAACCATTGAGACCTGATTGACTGGTCAGCAAAAAGAAACATATACTTCGTATGGGTGTGGCAGAACAAATTTCCTAATTATCTAACACACTTTTAATTTTGGGGAAGAATAAATATACATAGCATGGCCACTGAATCATCATTTAATTTCAGCATAGTAATAATATGAGACAGAATTAAAATATGAAAGACAAACTATTTATTCAACAATAAAACTGTGTGGTTTCCAGTGGGTGCTTTCATGTTGAACTTATTGCGCCATCTTCTGGACAAACAATACAGCAATATTTTCCTACACTATGGTCACCTGATCATGTCGTAGTTTATAATCTGTATTTATATTTCCTTTCCGATTACATGTGCAATATTATTTATATCATTCCCATACTTTTAGATTTTCTACCTTAGTACTTGTTTTGAACATCTGTACACTTGTCTTGTTTTTTTTTTTACCCCTTTATTTGATTCTATTTCTGTAGTGTTTATTACACTTTCTGCTGCTGTAACAAGTGAATTTCTCTGGGATAAATAAAGTATAATCTAATCTAATCTAACATTTCGTCCACAGCATTTACACACACAAGGACAATATTAGAAACACCTCTCAATATAATGCAGTCCACTGTGAACATAATAGTTAAATTAATATCTCTCTGACAGTGTCAACAAAACTGAAACATTATAAGCTTCATAAAAGAACGATTTATGACAGAGTTGTTGTATTTGATCACATTGAATTATACAAGTGTACCTAAAGAAGTGGCTGGTGGATATGAAAGAGTGTGGCCTAGACCCTAAAGAAGGAGGTGTTTGTATAATTTCATGTTTACATGAAGAAAGGAACCAGAGAACCATTCTTGCTTGTTAGTATCAGATTTATTTACAGACGTAAGTGGGAGACTAACTCCCTTGTGCAATTACTTATTGGAATTCGTCAACTTTTTCAAATAAAACGGCACAGATTGCGACACAAAAAAAGATAAAAATTGCAAATGATCACTTCAATGCTTTGTATTTATCCTAGTCTGTTGAAACTATATCGTGATGAGATATAAAAATGTGATATGGTCAACAAACCAACTACTATTTAGAATGAACTATGTTGCAGAACAATCTGAAAATAGTAATAATGATAAAAAATGAATCACATGAGGCCGGCGTCAGTCATACTCTATCACACAAAGTAAAATAAGATGCTCTTTTAAGTAATAAAAAAACAGAAGCTTATCTTTGATAGCAAGAAAGCCAAAAAAAAAAAACAAGCTTAGCAAATTTAGGCACAATATCAGTCATACCACACTATACTCTGCATGCTGCCAGAGAAAAGCACTACACAACTACAAATCTGAGCTTGTTTAAAATTCCAAAAAAAATAAAAAAAATAAAAAAAATAATACAAATGAGGCAACTGAGCATGGTGAACTGAAATAGCTGGTCAGTTTCAGTATGAGAAGCAATGCTTAAGTTATTAATGAGCAAAGGACTGACAAGATATTTCAACAACTTGAATCTCATGCCATCACTAACAAAGGAACGAGGACAGCAAGGCAATGCATGGCAATGCACCCTTTAGGACAGAACAACAATAACAATAATAATAATAATAATAATAATACAACAAAGCAGTGTCATGTTCAGGGATGACAAATGAAGTTACTTCACATGGTGTTTATTTGGACCAATGAGTTGGAGGAGATAGGAAGGTGATGGTGTGACGAACAGATGATGGCAATCCGTCTTTGTAGATCCACTGGGAGGTGGTGAGTGCGGTGATGTTCCTCGGGTTGGTGAGCTAATACTATAGGTGGTCCTCATTCCCCTCAGCCTCTGTGAATTACAGGGAGGCAGAGGGGACAGAGGAAGACAGGAAAAACAAAAAGGAGCAACTAGGTGGAGAAAAAAGAACTGATGTGGTACAGAGGTCTAACTACTCCGCCAGTCGGGTTTCAGAAGCCTGAAGGTGTCAAAACATTCATGTCCCGAGGTTTTAGTTTGTGTGGCCGTGGGGGCACCCGCTTGGCCTCGATGCCCGAGATTTCAATCTTGGGGGGCATGAAGTGGCCAGGGTCCTCCGCCTTGAAGTTGACCTGAGTGTTGGTGCCATCCATGGTGGAGGACTTCTGCATGCCGAAGTAGGACTGCAGTGAGAAGCCTTCAGTAGAGAGGAGGAAGCGGTAGATGTTACAATGACCCAAGTCTCGCTATTATAGGGAGCAGCTTTAGTGTCACGATTTCTAAACTACATCTACAATCTAACAATCTTCTAAACTACAACCAGGTGTGGTCAGGGGGGATACAGGCCTCATTAATAATGTCGATTTTTTATTAGCACTTAGCCTGTAGTTATACAAGTGATAAAAGAGTCCCATCTTGTGACTTGATTTTTGGGTGGAGGTGTATTCATTTAAACATCTGGACTGCATATTGTGGCTTTAACATAGCTCCACCTGTGTCACTGGATAATCCACACTGATTTCAAGAGCTATTCAGTTACACTAGCTTTTCTCTGTGGCAGTGGAACAAGCAATATTGTTTTCAGAGAAATAACAAAAGCAAGGGCCTCACCACAGATTATCGTGGCACAGAGTTCAACCCACTGCTATGACAAGCTATACTATCTACTGTACAATAATCACAAATATACTGCATTACAACCAACATCCAGATGCTGGACTGGGTGTAAATCTCTCACCTGTGCTGGTATCAGATCCTGGATCCGTGGGGGACTTCTGTACCACAGATCGAGTTCCAAAGAAGTTCCATCTCTCTCCTCCTCCTCCCTCATTTCCTCCCATGTCTGTGTTTGGGTTGGGACTGTAGGGCTCAGGGGTATTAAGAAAAGACGCAGGACTCAGCTGGAACCAGGTCCTGTATTCCCACCAAAGCAAGAGCAACACATGAACATGCAGGAAAATGGGTCACATGACACAATATCTGCGTCATATCAAATAACCAAATGAGCTAAAACATTCAGCAGCGTGATACCTACCTGCGACTAATAGCCGGGGATGTGTGGGGACTAACACAGGGGGTGACACTGGGAGTGACGGAGGGGGTGACACACGGGGTGCCACTTGGGGTGGACTGTGCTGATGTTGTAAGCCTGTCCTCCTTGAAGTCCCCGCTTGGCATTCTCAACTTCTGCACAGACAGAAAAAAAAAAAAAAAACAAGCAATGAAACAAACCAGTAGGCTGATAATTCATTTTTGAACCCTACGCTCATGTTAGACAAACAACACGTTTGTGTTGTCAGGAAGGATTGACCTTATTTAAAAAGAGCAAACACTCCCTGGATACACAATGCAAAAGGTCAACAGTGTTTTTCTGGACCTGCAGATCAAAAATAAAAAAGTGCGTCAGAGATCCTCTGAGCCTATCACCTGTGACCTTGTGGTGGGTGGGAAGAGACAGAGAGAGGACCACTTCAGAGGCCACATTATTATTATTATTATTACACATGATGAGCATTCATAACATAATGTAACATACTGAGCCAATGGGTTTTATTTGAAGGCCATTACTGCATTAAAAACACACTCAGAAAAATGGTTACCTGCAACAGCTACAAAAACCACCAGTCTATTTTTGTTAACATAACCTGCTTGCCGTCTATTGAAACATCAAATGTGGACAAACAAACACACAATGAATCATACTCGCCTTGACGTTTAGGTTTAATCCAGTCAGTAATATTTTCAATGTCCAGTCTCCATTCAATGTGTGTATATTCCCATCCATATGTTGAACGTCCTACTCATGAACTCATATCAATCTTGTATATGTGGCCCTGCACTCTAAATGAATAGGTAAATGAATAACAGGGGAGCATCCCCATGGCTTTAAAGCCCTGTGTATTATCTGGCATCATGTTTTAAGTTCATCCACTGCTCCAACTTTGCTGGAGCTCAGCCAGACTCAGGACTCAACATGATTTTGGCACTTGAAAGCCAGATAAACATGTTTACACGCTAGACCCAGAGAGACAGGTATATACTCGTTTACTTCTATGATAAATAAGTGACAGCACATGACAGGCAGAAGTGGGACTAGGTGTATTATGGTTTACATTAACCTGGCAAATGAAAGGCCTCGTTCGTTGCCAAGCTACCTCACATGAAGATAAGATAGGGAGGTTAGACAGGGGTCTAACAGGTTTCTAAATGATGTTTTAAAATAAGAAATAGGAGCAGTTTCTGATGATTTTTCTGCATTTTTTATTCCGCATCATCCGTGAACTAGCTGCCGTTGACTAGCAGGCGCTAAGCTAAACAGCTAATTTATCAAGCTACACACGAAGCTGCCGTTACTTATCCAGTTTGTATTAAAGACAGTCTGTTCGCTCTTGACTCAGTTATGAGCTCCGCCGTATATAGTTCATAATTCACGGTTCCCGGTATGAAGCACAGACACATTATAGTTTGTTTACTCGGGTTAGCTCCGATGCTACATCGATGCTGTACTAACGGCCTTCCGCTCCGGCCGGGCTGTAGATAAACACCGTGAACCCGGTGACGTACCTTTTTATGATACAATTTCTCTGGCGTTGCAGTCCGACAGATTCCTTCATTTTCTCCATAATTAGATGTTTCAACAAGTTGAACGGACTATTGTTTTTTTTCCGAAAAAAATACAGACGACCACTCGTCTGTACACACACACAACACAGCAGTGGGCCTAAAGAAAATGTCTCAATATGTTACGAGCTCTGTGATTGGTCCGTTTGGGAAAATAAGGGAGCCTGATTCATTTGAGGGCGTTGCCTGGCAACACTCCTGCTAGAAGCTACAGCTGATTACGTAATTTGTTTGCCTGGTTTGTTTTTCAGTGTTTGGACTGCAATCACCGAAGAGGCTACAACAATCTGCTGTCATCATATCATTTCTCACAAGAAATAATTGGTTGTTTTATGTAATAACAAACAATGTAATGATTTTAATTAGAATACAACCCTCATTATGTGTAAATACTATGTATATACATGCATAAAGTCATTATATTCCTTTGACTCAGTCCATACTGTATATACCTTATAACATATTTATATTTATACAGTGTTGCCCATAAAGTTGGAACAAAATATGTTTATCTCTTCTCGTGAAATAATTGTAACAGTGTGATTTATTCTTGGTGTGTCTTCTCAAAACTTTATTCATCAATCTCTTCCAAACATAACACAGTGGAAATTCAACAGCAGTTTAACCAGATGTGTATAAAGTGTAATAAAAAGAGGAAAACAAAATTATTCCAACTTTTTAGGCAACAGCATATCTATCTGTGTACTTTACTGCTTTTGCACTTCTAGTTAGATGCTAAACTGCATTTTGTTATCTAAGGACTATCTATCTATCTATCTATCTATCTATCTATCTATCTATCTATCTATCTGATAATATAACAGCAATAACGTTTAATCTAATCTCATCTAAATGTATATAAGTAACTGTATCTATTGTATCTATATTTACTGGATTTTCTATATGTTTGTCACATGAATGAAATCTAACCTACATTTCATTGTGCAACCCTGTAAAATAATAAATAAATGACCCTTGACACCTTGATCCTGTGTGATCTTGTGTGTTTAAAATCATAACAGTGTGAAATGTTGTTGCACTCGTCACAGGTAAGTCGATAGCACATGAAACATGAGAAGGGGAACTAAACAAATCTAGACAAAAAAGAAAACACAACCTTTGTGCATGCACACAACGACAGGTACTGTGTGCTAAACCTTCAATCAGGACTCATGCACTGGACTGGACTCAGGACTCAAGCTGTTGGAATATAATGAACTCATACTTTGCCAAAAGTTCACAGCTGGTAGAAAAAACTTGAAGGTAAAGAAACAACCCCTTTCGCTTGATTTGTCTTGGTTTGTTATGACATTTCAACTTATACAGACATTATAAGATATACCTGATCACCATCAGGTGAAGATCAGACCTGTGACCTTTCATTTAGGCCTAAACTAGCAATAAACCAGTTTTTTATTTCAATTCAATTGAATTGTGTTGCTCTCTAACAGAGCTGGCACACATTTGGTGTAAAGAGATAGTTCTTCTGTTATTTCTTGTTATCTGAGAGGAGAGAGAAACTTTTCACTGCACTTCACTTCATACTCACTGGCAATGTGTCACCAAGTCGGTGAAAGCGAGTCTCCTCGGCAGACAGCCCCTTGTGGGGAGAATACCCGGCATCTGTCAGCCCTGCCTGGTGCTCAAACTTCTGTAGGTTCTCCTGTGTCTGTTCTAAGTGGAGATAGGTGCACAGTCAACAGCAGAGACAAAGTCAGTCACTGTTCTAATGTGCTGCACTCCATTATAGCCTGCTGATACTGAAGATTGTTATCCATATTTGGGAGCCAAGGCAACAAACATTTGGACAATCATTGATAAAGCTTACACAACTCGGTGACATGCAGCGAACGAACTTATCAGTGTCTTTGTAACTTGTGCACATAGATATTTATCAAAATGAAATAAATGTTGTGAAATTAAATTACTCTGTTGACTTACTGATCATAAGTGAGCTCATTAAAGAGGTGGCTTTGGCTTTCACAACAGGCACTGGGGACTTGGCTGACGTTGCTGCCTCAAAAGTCAGCAACTTCCCACCACTCTCGCTTTCCTGGTCAGACACAAGTTGACACTGTTAGGATAAAGCTTACAAAACAGATACATAACCAAATAGGCAAGAAAATCAAATAAGTCCAAGCATGCACATCATTTTCAGAAAGTTAAGTGAACAGAAACAACATTTTGCTCATGCAACCACTTGAAAACAATTTGAATCAAGCAGGAGAAAACAAACAGGAAAGCACCTCTGCAGCATTTCTGAACTTGTGCTGTGGGATGACAGGGTCTTTCCATAAGATGTTTACAGATAAATCCGGAGGTGGTGAATGCATGGGGGCGTCCATGTGCTCATCATAACTGATATTGTGCCGAGTTATTCCAATCGGAGACGATAAGGCACTGAAGAATCCAGACGATGTGCCAGACTCGAGTGCTGAAAGATGGGAGAGAACAATAAATATTAGAGTTAGATTTGTAATCCTGTGATAGGAAACTATTTCTGACGTCTCAGCAAAACAAGCAATTATTTCACAAATTTCACAAAGATTATCGCACCTCTGAGAGTCTAAATCTAAAATTACCTGGAAGGTCTCCCCGTCTTGAGGCCATTCTGACAGAAGACGAGAAATGCTGACCATTGAAGGGTCCTGGAGGGTGATAGTGTGAAGGTCAATACGGCTACAAATCTGAACACAACAGTGTTACAAGGGCCGATAGACAGTAAGGAAGGCCTGCTCCTATGGAGGAGAAGTGCGTATCACAACAACAAAGTGTAACCACAGCCTTAGAGAGGAAGAGAGGCTAATAAATAAATGCATTTTTTCATCAACCTAACCGCTGTTAGGTCATTGAAGAACGCATTAGATAACTGTACTTACTGTGCACAGTGTCATATTTCTGACCTGCTCCAAATAGAACCAAAGAGTCTTGTTACAGCACAGTCATTAATATTAGTTTATGTCAGAGTCACCCTCACATACCAGCCTTTTCTATCTTTGTCTGCCCATGTCAGAGAAAAACAACCAAACTGCATGGCTCATATTCACAAGGAAATGAAACTTAATTATTAAGGATTAAGGAAATACTGTCTGCACGAGAGAATGAAGTATGTTCTACGTGTAGTTCCTTCTTGTGTAAAGAAATCAACCCACATTAGACCTCTGGTGAACCTGTGTATCTCTGTTATCTCTGTGCTCCTTATCAGCCTGGTCTGTGCTCACTTTCCACTGGAATCCACCTGTATCTCCCCCTAAATGAAATGATGATCTGCAAAAATTAAATCTAAATTCTGTGTCAGACTTCAGATTTGTCACATTTGGGTCGGTGGTATATTGAAAAGCTACTTCCCAGACAGCTGACATCTATCTGCTGTTGTTCACGTCAGCGTTGTGGGGAGCCAGATACAGTGACTTGCAAAAAACAGGAACCGAAGTCACGCCATAGGCGTGAGGGAATAACATCTACAATGATCTGTAAACTGTTATTATAAGAAAGAAACATTTACCCACCTAAATATTAGGGGAAAAAACTATTGCGTATGATTCGTATGTTCCAAATAGATTTAATTGCATCGTATCCTGTCTTCTTTATTAACATTATTGTTCACTCATTTGCAGCATTTGCATGAAGGACAAGTGTTCTGTCTTGCACGCTGCAGTATATTTAACACTCACCTCAACCTGTCAAGATTTCCTCTCCTCTCCGGTTGAAATTATTCCACAGCTGCGGTTGTTTCTTGGTCACAGTCGCGCCGCTTTAACTGACTAAACGAACAAATACTGTATGTTTGTCCACCGGCTGGTTCATCCATGACTTTTGGACATGCAAAGAGTAAACAGAGCGACGAGACGTCCACACACAGCACCAGTGAACGCACCACTCCAGTCACGGAGCCGGCCGGCGGAAGTGATCCTCTGAAACTTAAAGCCATGCAGTCTGTTTGGGAAGAAGTGTGGTGCAATACAACGACATTGTGAAACATTACCATATATGAGACAATGCTAAGTGACACACAATTCAAATATCATATTTCAAAAGTGAGATGGTCAGATGATGACTTGCTTTAAAAATAACATATTTTATGTATGAAACTGTATTTGTAATTGTGTATTGCTCACTTTGTGTGACTTTTCACAGTCACATATGGATGATCAATTTCCATTTGGGTTCCAAAATATGGTCCCCATAAGGAGGACAAACAATAAGGAAATATAGTTTTACATTTGATTTTGGTTTAGGATTAGGTTTATAATTAGGGGATGATTCTTCTCTCTTTCTGTATGTGTGTGTTTGGTGTGTGATGGGTGTAGAGGATCACAGCCTATGAGACTCAACCGTTCTGAGCCGCCCCTGTCAGAGTTGAGCGGGAACATGTGGTGTTGGCTGGCTACTGACCATGTAATCTCAGTCTGTCTGCAACTTTGGTGTCCTTTGGTAACTGATACATGTAAGTTCTACTAAGACCCATTAACGGTAACCCGCTTTTGGCAACAGTGGTAGTCTCAGGCTGTGTGAGGAGCATGGGCCGAAAAATATAAAGGGTACCAGTGGACAGAAAATTGAGATACATTTATGAAATAGTTTCAAACCCAGGTTAAGTCACGTCTGTGATGAAAACAAACATGGTACAAAAAGTAAAGAATATAAAAACAGTCAAAACAACCGAATAACAAAACATAAATAACAACACATCTTAAAACATCAAAATTACAAACCCTTTAGCATGAGGTGAGACAAAGTTCAGTTTGAATAATGAGGTCTATAGCTGCTTTTTAAAGTCCTCATGAAACAGAATGCAGAGTGCCATTTGCTTCAGTATATTCATGTGTTTCCTGTAAATACGAGCAGAAAGGGAAGGACTTGTCAGGAATATTGCTTGCCTTTTAGAGAATAGCAAGTGTGTGTAACTCCCCCACCGCTATGCATTGTAAGTAGCGCTATGATCTAGTGTCTGACCTGGGACTGAACACAACCTCAGAAACTCATGGTGTCTAGTCTGGCACCACCGGTAAGTAGGTTTGCTACATTGCAATCTTTCCATCAGGAAAGTTCACAAATCACCTTGGTAGTGTAACATTATTCCCTGTTGGTTTCAGAGTCTATACTTTCACTGCACCAAAATCAGTGAACACACATATAAAGTTGTGCTTTTGCAGTGAGGCCCATCTGTCCTTCACAAACACGAATCACTGAGCTCTAGTGGCATCACGTGAACATTAGACGAGAAAGCGTTTCACTGAAATGCAAGGTGAGTCATCAATAACTTTTTATCGTTTATCAGGAAATGATAAACTCTAAAATGTCATGAAGAAAACCCCCAAATACTTAAAACATTACCATTAGTCATCGTTGGGCTAGATACTGGTGAATAGTTCACGTAAAACACTTGAGTTCTGGAGTTTCTTGAGAAAACTTGAGTTTTCTGGCACAGTGGAACAACGTAGTGGGAACATTTGCAGCGTTTTTTCAAACATTCAAGTACAAAGGTCAACCAGTGGCTTTACAGCCCTGGGGTTGGTCTGTTTAAACTTCTAAGAACTGGGGTTATTGGAGCCAGTATGGGTGTTTTGGTTTCTTGGTCATTTCTATATTTTTGTTTTAGTATACCATGCCACAAGGGGGCAGTAACATATTAGTAGTATTTCACAAGTAGAACTCACTAAACAAACTACATTCAGCAACCTATAACAAAGTGGAAGAGGAAAGTGACAAAGGTTAGCTGAAGGTTTGCACGTCAAGAATCCATTTTATTCACCAGCATTCAGCACTGATCAAATTAGTCACAGTGTGGTCTTAAACTACAGAGTTTGACTTAAACGTTTCTAAAAATCTTTTTTTTCTCCTATTTGATCAGTATAGATATATATTCATTTTAGTTAGACTTGTATTTTTGATTTTTCAGTGATTTGCTTGCAACTATTATTATTCATTACACTAGAGCTGCTATGTAGCATCACGGAAATCACAGTGATTCTTTCTTCTTAATTCTGAATTAAAATTACATTGACAGCCATCTTCAGCAAGGCTCCTGCCCATACAACACATTTGAATTTAAAGTGGAAAACACAACTAAGAGAGATTAAAAAGAGCAACAGATGATATCAATTGTCCATCTGTTCTGTTCACATGTTGTAGCTGTGACGATTATTCTCTGACTGTCATGAGTCATGACAAACAACTGCACCCCATCACCATGTCAGTCGGCACATGACTTAGGTCTACCAACAAAGTAAGTACATAATCTACAGCAGTGACTGAGCCCAGACATTTCAACTCATTTCAGTGTTGTGCTTTGTGAAGTCCACTTCAAACAAAAACTAAAGGTTAGGACTGACTAGCTGATATATCTCTCTTGACTCTGACAGTTTGAAGCTACTTGGCAACCTAATACTGCATTAGAGTACATATACTAAATTTCTTGCAGTGGCAACCTTGAACCACAAGGCAGCACTGTAGACACAGGACACAATCAGTGTCAGACTGGAAACAGAAAACGATTACTCAATGCTTCTTTGATTTTTGTTTTATTCTGAATAAAAAAACAACAACTGACATCAGCAAAATTCAGAAAAGCTTTTGCAACATGTCGAAACGGAGATGTATTGCACACATCAGTATAAATAAAGATAAATACATTACAAACAAGACAGACAGACAGCTTCACTCATTGCACATATACATTAATTCAAGGTGCTTTTAGGTCAGAGGTCATCTGAGCGTTCTATCGATCCAAAGAGTCAAAGAGATTCAGATGCGAGCTGTGTCGGTGCTGCCTGGGGTAGAAGCGTTCTCAGTTGGTCTGGGAGTAGAGGTTTGGATCTGGCTTTGTTTGTTTCTATAAATGACAATGAAACAAGAAGGACACACATTAGATAAAGCATCATGTCTTATTACTCTTATTTCTATCATATATGGTGATTCACTGAAAGATTTATATTAGTAATAGAGTGGTCAGTGTATTCTGAAGATGAGGCTCGAATTAATGTCTGTAAATGTACTCACATGACGTTAGCCAGGAGCTTTTTCACTGCTTTCAAGTTGGGGTTCAGGCAATAGCGAAGGCCCGCGTTGGTGGTGACACTGTTGAAATGGACAGTAAAGGTGAGCCCATGTGAAAAAAGCACCCTCTCTTCAGTAGATAAACAGATACATCATTGATTCAGAGACGTAAGCTGGTAACTAGAACAGACTTTTGGAGATTCGTGATAAGCCCTAAGTTCTAAGTTCATTACATTTTTCATTACAGCTGAGATCAGGCATAAAAATCTTAAAACATTGATTTAAATCTAATTTTGTGATTATGACACATTATCACAATTACATCCCACATTGCCACAGTCGTAATTAAAGATTTTAGTGTATCTTACACAATCTCCACTTTGTCACAGAAAATGGTTGCTGGGTAGATCTGGATGTCCTTTGTTGCAGACTTCACAAGACTCTGCCTGACACTTCGGCACAGACACTGCTGTCCTGTTTCGTAAGCTAGAGAGAGAGACAAAGAGCAAAATATTTCAATTTCATTTAAATTACACCAAAATGTATGATAGATTCTTTCTTTTTCTGTCAACAAAACATGTTTCTGTAAAACTCATATTGTCTAGGTTAGAGTTTTAAATGAATATAGAAACTTACTGTGGGCTTTAGAGACGCAGACGGTGACAGCCAGAAGCAGAAACACTTTGATGATGCCGGACATTGTTGGTTCCTTTGTGGCGAAGATGACAGAAGCTGATATTAGAAGCTGTAATAAGTGCAGCTAGAGAGCTTAGCTATAGAGCAAAGTATGCTGGCAGAAGAACTGTGATAGGTAGAGGACGAGGATCGCCTTAAATACTGTCTTATGAGAAATTTCCCCTGTGGGAAATTTCCGAGAATGGAAAGTGAAACTTCAAAATAAAAACCGCATAACTCATTCCTTCCTCTATCCCCCCACTAGTTATATTAATAATTTAATCTGATTCCAATCTGATTTTAGATTTTAATAGTAAATTGTATTAGTAAAGTATTACGTATAAGAATAAGAATACAAAGTATTTCAGTATTTTCACTGGTTGGAACTGCAAGCCTGCGTGTACAATTAAACTTTTACCTCAAATTTGTACTTTACACTGTTTTCATAAATTCATGGTCATGTGAATTATGAGAAAATATTTCTGGACATTTTGCACACTTTATTTATTTTCATGCCATGAAGAAGAACAATCAAAAAAAAAGTAGTATTGTAGTTAAATGTGGGATATGTGATTCTAGTTAATGTGACCAATCCAAAAAAACTTTTTTTTTTTTATTCAGCAAATATCTCCTCACTGTCCTCCACAGTCCTGGCTTTATCAGAAACAAAGAAAGTCGATTGGATCGAGCATAATAACATTAGTTTTTCCAGCTGTTCTAGCCAGGATTTGTGTCAGGTAACATTCACTGACCATCTACATCCAGTTGTCTTTCTAGTTTGACAAGATCTGCTGCTGTCATGATGTCAGCAATAGTAGCAGGAGAGCTGTGAGCATTACTGTCTCGAGCTGGTGTGCTGGCCCAAACCCACAACATAGTGAACATTAGTGATGTTACTTGTTTTGTTGTTATTGTAACTACAATATATTACGGCATTTGTCATAGTATCACCTACCCCACCTTTAATGGTGGCTTTTGAGTCACGTGTCTGTGTGTCGATATGTGTCTCAGGGGCATGAGAAAGTGTTTGTATTTGGCGACCTGTGGTGTCAGAATACCAGTGTTTAGAATACCAAATTTAAACAAAGAAAAAAGAAAAAAGAAATGAAAGAAAGGCACATGAAATCATTATTTTGCCATATTTTTGATAGACTTTGTTAAAGAAAGTTTTTAAATCAAGTTAGTTTAGATATGTGTGGGCTTTATAGATTTGGTAACACAAAGTGTGGGCTGATGATCTTTGTCACATCGGGTCTATACGTCTCATGTGTGCACCAGTGGTTAACACCTTTAGCATCCACAGCACAAAATCAAATGTGTGAGTTCTCAGAAAAACATTTCCTTTTCTTCCATTGCAGTTGTGTGGTAGTTACATGACATTTGTAATGTAAAATGTGTATATATGTATATATGTATGTCTATAAGTAACTAAATATATTGTTTTATTTAAATTGTATTATATCTAAGTTAAATATTTTTATATATGTTCTATGTATGGGTAGCACTAAGGGGGTTCAAAATGGGCAACATTTGGCCCTGTGTTGTTAAATAAAAATAAAATAAACCTTTAAGCCATGGTGGACTTGAAATGATATGCCCTCAGTGTAAGGAAATGCTCGGTTTCTGTAGAAAGCATGTTCCAATTGTCAGTTTCAGTTTTATTCCAACTTTCCTCTTTTTTACAGGGTCATGTTTTAACTTTGTTTTCCTTCTCTATTTTTGATATCCTTCTCTTTTCTTGTCTAACTTGGCCACAAAAATAAAACTGCTATTGCACTGAAAGGCCTACTTTCTTGTAATACGCTATACCATTTGTAATAACAAAGTAGGGAACACATGACGATTTAAAAAAATGAGAACATCCATCCGTCTGTTTTCTGTAACTGTTTAGCAGGTGGCTGGAGCCGATTCCAACTGGCATTGGGCCCCCTGAAAGGTGGGGTACAGGTCTGACACAAACAACCATTCACACTCAGTTTCACACGTATGGGTCACCAATTTACCTAAAAGATTACCCCAAAATACTTAAAACATTACCATTAATCACTGTTGGGCTAGATACTGGTGAATAGTTCACGTAAAACACTAGAATTGTGATAAAAAATAATTACTATACCACAGAATGTAAATATCTCCTCACTGTTCTACACAGTCCTGGCTTTATCAGAAACAAAGAAAGTCGATTGGATCGAGCATAATAACATTAGTTTTTCCAGCTGTTCCAGACAGGATTTGTGTCAGGTAACATTCATGACCATCTACATTCGGTTTCCTGTCTAGTTTGACAAGATCTGCTGCTGTCGTGATGTCAGCAATAGTAGCAGGAGAGCTGTGAGCATTACTGCCTCGAGCTGGTGTGCTGGCCCAAACCCACAACATAACATAGTGAACATTAGTGATGTTACTTGTTTTGTTGTTATTGTAACAACAATATATTGCGTCATTTGCCATAGTATCACCTACCCCACCTTTAATGGTGGCTTTTCAGTCACGTGTCTGTGTGTTGATATGTGTCTCAGGGGCATGAGAAAGTGTTTGTATTTGACGACCTGTGGTTTAAAAAAAGAAATGAAAGAAGGGCACATGAAATCATTATTTTGGCTTTTTTAAATATTTCTTCTGCCACAATTTGATAGAAAATTGTAAAAAAAAAAGTTTTTTAATCAAGTTAGTTTAGATATGTGTGGGCTTTATAGACAAACGACTGCACCCCATCACCATGTCAGTCGGCACATGACTTAGGTCTACCAACAAAGTAAGTACATAATCTACAGCAGTGACTGAGCCCAGACATTTCAACTCATTTCAGTGTTGTGCTTTGTGAAGTCCACTTCAAACAAAAACTAAAGGTTAGGACTGACTAGCTGATATATCTCTCTTGACTCTGACAGTTTGAAGCTACTTGGCAACCTAATACTGCATTAGAGTACATATACTAAATTTCTTGCAGTGGCAACCTTGAACCATTAGGTAGCACTGTAGACACAGGACACAATCAGTGTCAGACTGGAAACAGAAAACGATTACTCAATGCTTGTTTGATTTTTGTTTTATTCTGAATAAAAAAACAACAACTGACATCAGCAAAATTCAGAAAAGCTTTTGCAACATGTCGAAACGGAGATGTATTGCACACATCAGTATAAATAAAGATAAATACATTACAAACAAGACAGACAGACAGCTTCACTCATTGCATATATACATTAATTCAAGGTGCTTTTAGGTCAGAGGTCATCTGAGCGTTCTATCGATCCACAGAGTCAAAGAGATTCAGATGCGAGCTGTGTCGGTGCTGCCTGGGGTAGAAGCGTTCTCAGTTGGTCTGGGAGTAGAGGTTTTGATCTGGCTTTGTTTGTTTCTATAAATGACAATGAAACAAGAAGGACACACATTAGATAAAGCATTATGTCTTATTACTCTTATTTTTATCATATATGGTGATTCACTGAAAGATTTATATTAGTAATAGAGTGGTCAGTGTATTCTGAAGATGAGGCTCGAATTAATGTCTGTAAATGTACTCACATGACGTTAGCCAGGAGCTTTTTCACTGCTTTCAAGTTGGGGTTCAGGCAATAGCGAAGGCCCGCGTTGGTGGTGACACTGTTGAAATGGACAGTAAAGGTGAGCCCATGTGAAAAAAGCACCCTCTCTTCAGTAGATAAACAGATACATCATTGATTCAGAGACGTAAGCTGGTAACTAGAACAGACTTTTGGAGATTTGTGATAAACCCTAAGTTCTAAGTTCATTACATTTTTCATTACAGCTGAGATCAGGCATAAAAATCTTAAAACATTGATTTAAATCTAATTTTGTGATTATGACACATTATCGCAATTACATCCCACATTGCCACAGTCGTAATTAAAGATTTTAGTGTATCTTACACAATCTCCACTTTGTCACAGAAAATGGTTGCTGGGTAGATCTGGATGTCCTTTGTTTGAGACCTCACAAGACCCTGCCTGACACTTCGGCACAGACACTGCTGTCCTGTTTCGTAAGCTAGAGAGAGAGACAAAGAGCAAAATATTTCAATTTCATTCAAATTACACCAAAATGTATGATAGATTCTTTCTTTTTCTGTCAACAAAACATGTTTCTGTGTAAAACTCATTTTGTCTAGGTTAGAGTTTTAAATGATAACTAATATAGAAACTTACGGAGGGCTTTAGAGACGCAGACGGTGACAGCCAGAAGCAGAAACACTTTGATGATGCCGGACATTGTTGGTTCCTTTGTGGCGAAGATGACAGAAGCTGATATTAGAAGCTGTAATAAGTGCAGCTAGAGAGCTTAGCTATAGAGCAAAGTATGCTGGCAGAAGAACTGTGATAGGTAGAGGACGAGGGTCGCCTTAAATACTGTCTTATGAGAAATTTCCCCTGTGGGAAATTTTCCAGAGTGGAAAGTGAAACTTCAAAATAAAAACCACATACATCATTCCTTCCACTATCCCCCCACCAGTTATATTAATGATTTGATCTGATTCAAATCTGATTTTAGATTTGAATAGTAAATTGTATTAGTAAAGTATTAGGTATGAGAATAAGAATACAAAGTATTTCAGTATTTTCACTGGTCGGAACTGCAAGCCTGCGTGTACAATTAAATCCTGTGAATGTGGGATATGTGAGCCTGCGTGTACAATTAAATCCTGTGAATGTGGGATATGTGATTCTAGCTAATGTGACCAATCCAAAAAAACTTTTTTTTTTTATTCAGCAAATATCTCCTCACTGTCCTACACAGTCCTGCCTTTATCAGAAACAAAGAAAGTTGATCGGATCAAGCATAATAATACTAGTTTTTCCAGCTGTTCCAGACAGGATTTGTGTCAGGTAACATTCATTACCATCTACATGTGGTTTCCTGTCTAGTTTGCCATCCAGTTCTAGTTTGACAAGATCTGCTGTTGTCGTGATGTCAGCAATAGTAGCAGGAGACCTGTGAGCATTACTGTCTCGAGCTATGTTTGCTGCACAACAGCAACTAAAGCAACAGTTTGCAAACCCACAACATAGTGAACATTAGTGATGTTACTTGCTTTGTTGTTATTGTAACTACAATATATTGCGGCATTTGTCATAGTATCACCTACCCCACCTTTAATGGTGGCTTTGGAGTCATGTGTCTGTGTGTCAATATGTGTCTCAGGGGCATGAGAAAGTGTTTGTATTTGGAGACCTGTGGTGTCAGAATACCAGTGTTTAGAATACCAAATTTAAACAAAGAAAAAAGAAATGAAAGAAAGGCACATGAAATCATTATTTTGCCATATTTTTGATAGACTTTGTTAAAGAAAGTTTTTAAATCAAGTTAGTTTAGATATGTGTGGGCTTTATAGATTTGGTAACACAAAGTGTGGGCTGATGATCTTTGTCACATCGGGTCTATATGTCTCATGTGTGCACCAGTGGTTAACACCTTTAGCATCGACAGCACAAAATCAAATGTGTGAGTTCTCAGAAAAACATTTCCTTTTATTCCATTGCAGTTGTGTGGTAGTTACGTGACATTTGTAATGTAAAATGTGTATATGTATATATGTATGTCATAAGTAACTAAATATATTGTTTTATTTAAATTGTATTATATCTAAGTTAAATATTTTATATATGTTCTATGTATGGGAGCACTGAAGGGGGTTCAAAATGGGCAACATTTGGCCCTGTGGTTAAATAAAAATAAAATAAACCTTTAAGCATGGTGGACTTGAAAATGATATGCCCTCAGTGTAAGGAAAGCTCGGTTCTGTAGAAAGCATGTTCCAATTGTCAGTTTCAGTTTTATTCCACTTCCTCTTTTACAGGGTCATGTTTTTACTTGTTTTCCTTCTCTATTTTTGATATCCTTCTCTTTTCTTGTCTAACTTGGCCACAAAAATAAACTGCTATTGCACTGAAAGGCCTACTTTCTTGTAATTACGCTATACCATTGTAATAACAAAGTAGGGAACACATGACGATTTAAAAAAATGAGAAAATCCATCCTCTGTTTTCTGTAACTGTTTAGCAGGTGGCTGGAGCCGATTCCAACTGGCATTGGGCCCCGAAAGGTGGGGTACAGGTCTGACACAAACACCACACCACTCAGTTTCACACGTATGGGTCACCAATTTACCTAAAAGATTACCCCAAAATACTTAAAACATTACCATTATCACTGTTGGGCTAGATACTGGTGAATAGTTCACGTAAAACACTAGAATTGTGATAAAAAATATTACTATACCACAGAATGTAAAATCTCCTCACTGTCTACACAGTCCGGCTTATCAGAAACAAAGAAAGTCGATGGATCGAGCATAATAACATTGGTTTTCCAGCTGTTTCCAGACAGGATTGTGTCAGGTAACATTCATGACATCTACATTCGGTTTCCTTGTCAGTTTGACAAGATCTGCTGCTGTCGTGATGTCAGCAATATAGCAGAGAGCTGTGAGCATACTGTCCCGTGAGCTGGTGTCTGGCCCAAACCCACAACATACATAGTGAACATTAGTGATGTTACTTTTGGTTGTTATTGTAAACAAATATTGGTCATTGTCCATAGTATCACCTACCCCACCTTTAAGGGTGTCTTTTCAGTCACGTGTCTGTGTGTTGATATGTGTCTCAGGGGCATGAGAAAGTGTTTGTATTTGACGACCTGTGGTTTCAAAAAGAATGAAGAAGGGCACATGAAATCATTATTTTGGCTTTTTTTTATATTTCTTCTGCCACAATTGATAAAAAATTGTAAAAAAAAAAAGTTTTTTAATGAAGTTAGTTTAGACATGTGTGGGCTTTATAGACAAACGACTGCAACCCCATCACCATGTCAGTCGGCACATGACTTAGGTCTACCAACAAAGTAAGTACATAATCTACAGCAGTGACTGAGCCCAGACATTTCAACTCATTTCAGTGTGGTGCTTTGTGAAGTCCACTTCAAACAAAAACTAAAGGTTAGGACTGACTAGCTGATATATTTTCAGGAGTCTCTCTTGACTCTGACAGTTTGAAGCTACTTGGCAACCTAATACTGCATTAGAGTACATATACTAAATTTCTTGCAGTGGCAACTTGAACCATTAGGTAGCACTGTAGACACAGGACACAATCAGTGTCAGACTGGAAACAGAAAACGATTACTCAATGCTTCTTTGATTTTTGTTTTATTCGAATAAAAAACCCACAACGACATCAGCAAAATTCAGAAAAGCTTTTGCAACATGTCGAAACGGAGATGTATTGCACACATCAGTATAAAAAAGAAAATACAACAAACAAGACAGACAGACAGCTTCACTCATTGCATATACATAAAATTCAGGTGCTTTTAGGTCAGAGGTCATCTGAGCGTTCTACTATCGACCAAAGAGTCAAAGAGATTCAGATGCGAGCTGTGTCGGTGCTGCCTGGGGTAGAAGCGTTCTCAGTTGGTCTGGGAGTAGAGGTTGATCTGGCTTTGTTTGTTCTATGAAATGACAATAAACAAGAAGGACACACATTAGATAAAGCATTATGTCTTATTACTCTTATTTATCATATATGGTGGATTCACTGAAAGATTCATATTAGTAATAGAGTGGTCAGTGGTATTCTGAAGATGAGGCTCGAATTAATGTCTGTAAATGTACTCACATGACGTTAGCCAGGAGCTTTTTCACTGCTTTCAAGTTGGGGTTCAGGCAATAGCGAAGGCCCGCGTTGGTGGTGACACTGTTTGAAATGGACAGTAAAGGTGAGCCCATGTGAAAAAAAGCACCCTCTCTTCAGTAGATAAACAGACATCATTGATTCAGAGACGTAAGCTGGTTAACTAGAACAGACTTTTGGAGATTTGTGATAAGCCCTAAGTTCTAAGTTCATTACATTTTTTCATTACAGCTGAGATCAGGCATAAAAATCTTAAAACATTGATTAAATCTAATTTGTGATTATGACACATTATGCAATTACATCCCACATTGCCCACAGCGAATTAAGATTTTAGTGTATCTTACACAATCTCCACTTTGTCACAGAAAAGGGTTGCTGGGTAGACTGGATGTCCTTTGTTTGAGACCTCACAAGACCCTGCCTGACACTCGGCACAGACACCTGCTGTCCTGTTTCGTAAGCTAGAGAGAGAGACAAAGAGCAAAATATTTCAATTTATTTAAATTACACACAACAAAATGTATGAAGATTCTTTCTTTTTCTGTCAAAAAACATGTTTCTGTGTAAAACTCATTTGTAGGAGAGTTTTAAATGAAACTAATATAGAAACTTACGGAGGGCTTTAGAGACGCAGACGGTGACAGCCAGAAGCAGAAACACTTTGATGATGCCGGACATTGTGGTTCCTTTGTGGCGAAGATGACAGAAGCTGATATTAGAAGCTGTAAAAGTGCAGCTAGAGAGCTTAGCTATAGAGCAAAGTATGCTGGCAGAAGAACTGTGATAGGTAGACGATGAGGGTCGCTTTAAATACTGTCTTATGAGAAATTTCCCCTGTGGGAAATTTTCCAGAGTGGAAAGTGAAACTTCAAAATAAAAACCACATACATCATTCCTTCCACTATCCCCTGACCAGTTATATTAATAATTTGATCTGATTCAAATCTGATTTTAGATTTTAATAGTAAAGTATTAGGTATGAGAATAAGAATACAAAGTATTTCAGTATTTTCACTGGTCGGAACTGTGCAAGCCTGCGTGTACAATTAAATCCTGTGAATGTGGGATATGTGATTCTAGTTAATGTGACCAATCCAAAAAAACTTTTTTTTTTTATTCAGCAAATATCTCCTCACTGTCCTACACAGTCCTGCCTTTATCATAAACAAAGAAAGTCGATCGGATCAAGCATAATAATACTAGTTTTTCCAGCTGTTCCAGACAGGATTTGTGTCAGGTAACATTCATTACCATCTACATTTGGTTTCCTGTCTAGTTTGCCATCCAGTTCTAGTTTGACAAGATCTGCTGCTGTCGTGATGTCAGCAATAGTAGTTTGCAAACCCACAACATAGTGAACATTAGTGATGTTACTTGCTTTGTTGTTATTGTAACTACAATATATTACGGCATTTGTCATAGTATTAGATTTCTCTAGAATCACCTACCCCACCTTTAATGGTGGCTTTGGAGTCATGTGTTTGTGTGTCAATATGTGTCTCAGGGGCATGAGAAAGTGTTTGTATTGTAAATTATATGCCCTCAGTGTAAGGAAATGCTCAGTTTCTGTAGAAAGCATGTTCCAATTGTCAGTTTCAGTTTTATTCCAACTTTCCCTTTTTTCACAGGGTCATGTTTCAGCTTTGTTTTCCTTTATTTTTGATATCCTTCTCTTTTCTTGTCTATCTTGGCCACAAAGATAAAACTGCTATTGCACTGAAAGGCCTACTTTCTTGTAATATGCTATACCATTTGTAATAACAAAGTAGGGAACACATGATGATTTAAAAAAATGAGAACATCCATCCATCTGTTTTCTGTAACTGTTTAGCAGGTGGCTGGAGCCGATTCCAACTGGCATTGGTGCCCCTGAGAGGTGGGGTACAGGTCTGACACATAGAAACAACTCACACTCAGATTCACACGTACGGGTCACCAAATTAACTATTAAGATTAAAATGAGAACACATGAAGATTAAAAAATGATAAATGACCCAAAAAGCAAAGGTAGATGACTCCTATATTTTTCGGAATCAGAAACTTAATAAGCGTATTTTATTGGATTGGGCCACGCAAACTACAGAGATTACTAAATCTCACTCCTTTGCAATGGGTCGGGTTTTGCAGAGAGTTTTGGTTTTAATGTTTTGAAACTCAAAGATGGCAGAAGAGACTGATGTAATACTGAAACTACTGGCACTGTTGGAAACTACCGGAGAGTTGAGGCTGAAAATGATTTCTAATCTGGGCAAACTGACCGGTTGAGCTGGGTGAAACTGACATCTTTTTTAGCGAGCAAGTGGAAACACAATCCTATAACATATCTTAAAAATCCTAATAAAAAAAAGTGTTGAGAAAAGATACTTTTAAATGTCTTCATGACTGGATTTTGCTTTATAGTAAAAAATATTTTTGTTAATATTCCATCAAACACGTTAATCCTTGAGATATAGAAGGAGTTGCTTAAACTTGTTAAAGCCAATTCTGGGCTAATTTTAGACACAGGGGTATTCCCTGACAGTAAAGACCAGTGAAAGGGAATTTCAATTATTTCTGCATTCGGTACAGACCAAACAACAGAAGTCAGTTGGTCAGCAAGAGTGACTTTGGCTGCAAAAGTAATGTTACAAAAGAAAACAAAAAATAAATCCGTACCAAACCCAAACAAATTCAAATGTAGAACACTGTTAGTCATAACACAAGCTCTCGTTGAGTTATCGGGGGATTTATTGTTGTGGTATGCATTGGTTGAGTATGTTGCTGTTGTCATCTCTGCTGACTTCCATTTTCATTCTGACACACAGACTGCACTTAGCAAGCTTGAATATTTTATATTTCCTGTACTTAATATTTCATGGGTTTTACTTATTGGGGAGAGTGGAGTGTACCAGCTCTCAGTAAAGTACAGCCTGTTCCCTCATACACTCTGACACGCACAGGAACAGAAAGAGGTGACGCTGCAGTCCAGCTTTCAGTGCCAACACACATATGATCACACATCATGGAAAAAATGTTATCTATTTTAATAGTTGCCCTAATGGTGGTGTAGGGGTGATTGTCGGTTGGTTTGCGGCGGAGGGGTTTACCAACCATGACTATATTTCATACTTCCTTTTTATGAAAAAGCTCTCTAGTCAGGGCCACAAAGTGTGACCCTGTGTAGAAATGAACTGACAGGATGTAATAACGTCAGCAGAGTCTCTTCCTCTGCACTCTTTTGCTATACTGTCTAGTCTAGTTACACTTCTCTATTCGTTTTACGCGTTTCTCACAAAATTAGCAGAAAAACTATGATGCAATTTAAACTGAACAGTGTGTGAAAGTGAAAAATGTTATACTGACAAAAAACAGCAGCAAAATGTGCATCAACATTCAAAGCACACATCCTGTCAGTGATACATAATTACATATTTATGTTGTTAATACTGATTAATCTATTCGGAAGTAGCATACTGCTGCTGTACCTGCTTGAAATGTTCTATGAGAACTGGAAAGAAGAAGAAGAAAAAAACTTCGATACACATCTGCTATACACATTTATATTTTTGGTATTTTTTGTTATAGTTTGGATAATTTAACTTTTTTGTGTATCTGAGAAGTTTAAAGTTGGAGATCACTCTTTGATTCAACTGCTGCTGACAACTCATTGGAAATCTGAAATGTGAAAACCGGGCCCCAAACTAGACACTGCTTTTTGGGTCAAGGGTCAAGGACAGAAAGATTTTTAACTAGGTGTTTTGGGTTTTTATATCATGTGTGTGTTTTTTTTTAAATGTAAAAACCTATATTTGAAAAGTAACTATTTGAAATTTACTGTCTGTATAGTATGTAGATGTATGAAGTAGCATAGCACGGCAATCACTGCACAACATCCATCTCTTCATACACAGTGTCTACACAAAGTGGGAACATGCTGTATATTATTTTATACATATAAGTTAGGTTAAAGTTAAAAATGACACATTAGTTTCGTATGATGTTCTTTTGTGTGGTCTCCAATTGTGGTTTATTGCCTCCACAACACAGTCGAGGAGAGTTCCTTATTTTTCATATATTATTCACTTTTTGAGTTGTATTCAAGTACATTATAGCTGAAGATTGGGATGATGTTTTATTTAATATATGTAATTAAATTGGGTGTTTTTAAGCCTTAATGGCAGAGCAATCGGGTCATTAAGATCAAGACGGTTTCTTCATCTGAACTTAATCTAAATGAATTAACCTAAATGTGTGAAAATGTCTGAATATACTGAATGTCATTTATTTCATATGCCGTCATTGCACCGCCTGTCTTGTCTGTCTGTCTGTCTGTCGGTCTGGATAGTTAAAAAAAGCCCACGCCTCACTTGGGTGTGCTGAGGTAAGTGTGAAAAGAAAGACATAGAGAGCTGAGAGTCTTGAAAGTTTCCAGCCCCTTTACCATTACTGTGGTAATGGTAAAGTTTCCCTCTTCCCCCCTATTTCACACCTCGGGGTTCAGAGCTTGAAAACGTATGCACCAAAAAAGAAAATAAAAAAACATGGTGACAAGAAAAGAAAAAAAAACATGGTGACAAAGGTCACACATGTCAGACAGTCAGATAATTCTGCTACATGAATTAATTAATCTAGTCTGTAATAAAATGTTGGTAATAATCTGTCCTTGGACAGGAAATGCGTTTGTGTACACCAAAGACCAAATTAAAAGCAGGAAGTGTAAAACCGAATGATTCAGAATGGTTTCACATGCAGTCACAAGCAGCACAGTTCAGCGTGGCCTTTTCCATCACCCTCACCCACCTTGTTGTAATGTAAGAACTTACAGTATGTCTTCATGTTGTTGTCATGTGTTGTTTATGTTCAGCGTTTGATTACCTGAAAGAAAATTTCACCTCAACCAATCCTCAAAACACCGTCAAAAGAAAGTGCCTCTCATAGATAGCAGATATATCAAAATCTAGTCAAAATTAATTGTTAATTGTTAATAATTAATGCTAGTTTTACATAAAATGGAAGGAGATTTGATGTTATGAAATGCGTGACTGGTTTCTTATGTAGAGTACTTTCTCGAGTGGTAAATGACATAAACCTCCCCTCTAGTGTTTAAGATTCAAAACTACATCCAGAGGTTGCTTTGTGTTGTTGATAGAAGTGTGTTTTCTGGCTACTTGGATGGAAACAATTCTAATCATTGATAGCTTATATTTCTACATCTAAATCCAGAATCTGTGTCTTTGTAATATAGAAGTGCATTCATATGAAATCAATTAGTTCACCACTCATTATTATAAAATTGCCCTACTTTTATCTGTGACATGCAGGCAACACAGTAAGACCACAGCAACACATGACCTGTAGCCTCACATGTTTAGGTTCAACGATGTCATCTTGACTCTGCCTGTGTTTCTCCACACTTGTGTTTACCAGAACAGGATCCTGCGACAGTTACCATAGAAACTCCCATCGCCTGGCACCAGCAGAGCTGAGAGCGGAGTTCATTTTCCAAGAATTTACACATGCAAGAAAACACCGATCATGGTACCAAGAAACAAAATAAATAAATCAGGCAGTAAGGTTGAGAGTATCAAAAGAATGTTTAATTGATACATACTTAATTCACAAAACACTGGAAGGTAAAAAAAAGGTTTTGCAGATTTGTCTATTTTTATGAGTTTGTATGATCACCAGCATACATCAAGCATAGGTAGTAAATATTGACATTGATATAACGTCGGTACAGAAAGACAAATTGTGGCAATATTTACTTGCCTCTGTAAATGTGCATTTAAGCATATCCCTTATATACTATATCTGCATAATACACATACTACATATCTCCTAATGTCAATGTCTCATACACTGACAGAAAAAGCTTAATAATTTATTGTGGGATGTCTTCCGTCACATGTCTGTCTTTTTGCACCCTATATCTCAGCAATGGCAGGCAGCATGCAGGCTCGCATGCGCGCCTCCCTCCACGCTGACCTACAGTCAGCGATCCACTGGGAGATGAAGGACTGTTTGACGGATGGATGCTGTCTCTCCCCCTCCACTCCACTGTCCACTGGGTTCCCTTTCCTGGCCTCCAACCTGGCCAAGCTGTGTTTTGGGGAGATGTTTGGAATAGAAGTGTTAGTGCTGGTGTGTAACTCAGGGCAGCTGCTCTTGCGTTGGCGTGGGAAGGCAGGACTTGAATCATGGGGGATGCTGTGAGATCTGGAGCCAACCTGGCGCTTCCATATGCTCCCATGTTGCCTTATAAACTTGCCTTCGACCAGTGTCTTCGTCATATCTCCTGAGAGGTTGTTGTGATGTCCATAAAGATACTCCAGAGGGTCAGCGTTTCCAAAAATGAGTTTGCTATCTAGTTCTTTCCCCTCTCCCTGCTGCATATCGATGGTATGTGCCTCCTCTGTATGGTTGAACTCTGATGAAGTCCCACTGAGCCGTGACAGCCGCAGCCTCTGGTGGACAGCATCCGGCTCCCGTGTGTGGATGTTGTACGGAGAAACATCCCTGTTGGGGAAGGTGGGGTGTGCCAGGTGGCAGATGGAGAGGAAGTAGTCCTCGGAAGAAACAGCCTGGCCGTGGCCAGCAATGTGGAGTGTGTTGGCTTCATTCAAATCCCTCACTGTCTCCTCTGTGCCCTCTCTGATTGTGGGCAGCAGGAGTCCTCTCTTGGACAGCAGTCTGGACCGCGGCCGCATGGCTGAGAAAAAAGACAAGAAGGAAGGAGGTTGTGTTTTTATGCAGACGAGCCCATTTTCAACTGATTTGTGATCAGTTTTACAGTAAATCCACTGACTAGATATGCTAATTGCAGTAGACCATGATTGGTAGTATTTAGGCTCAAACTGAAATGGCAGTTTTACTGAATGAATGTCATTTGACCAGATGTAATAAAGGTTTTGGCTGCCAGGCCCAAAAAAACATTATTTCATTCAACAGCCTTATGTAACAACATATTCATTCACTCTATTATGAATAGCAGACAAAAACATTTTGAATATTTTCTTTTCAGTCCTTTATCCAAAAAGCTCATCTGACAAATGTGGGTTTTTTTTCTGCTCTTATAACTGGACATTATTCACAAAATAAATAACTCTCAGCAATTCAAAACACATGCTCTATTTTTGCCCCTGACTGTGTCAATCAAATGTGATTCACATATAAGCCATCCTCTCCTCCCCCTTGTCTGTCCTCTCCTCCTCAGACACCATGCCCTGCTTACTTTAGAGCCGTGCAAACAGCCCAAAATACAAACAATCCCAGCAAGGAGCAGCAAGAGGCAACAGAAATAGATGACTATTTTAAATGCCACCTCAGTCATGTAGAGCCACAGAATGTGTCAGCTTATATTTTCTTATGTAACCCCATATTGTTATAACCCTGAGTGTAGCCCACAATATATTTTCGTCTCGACCTCTATGCCAAAAATAGTGCAAGCCAAACCAAAATGCCAGCCTCTCCCAGTTTCTTCCAAGGTGTAACCATTGCTAAATTTAGACCACACCTTTGGTATACAGTGGCTAAAAATGGTTCTACGGCAGCAGTTCTCGGCTGAATAGGCAGCCTGTGTATTTTCTCCTCATGCATTTTCAGTAATTATGTAAGGTTTTCCCTGCATAATTTGCTTTCCCACTTACCTTTGTTTTTGTCAAATCCAGTTGGTCTTTCCCTCTTTTCTCGGATCCTGCAAGCTCAAATATCAGTCTGCAGCCTTTTTGCAGCTAAATGTGATTTTAGTTTATGATGCTGTGTCTCCAGCCAGGGATGCTGCTTCTCCTTGAGCGTGCTCGGTGGCTCAAACTGTCTCTGACCAGAGGCAGCGGTAGAATGCAGATTTATCTTCTCCTCACATCCCTCCTCTTCCCTCCCTCTCTCTCCCTCCATAGCTTAGTTTTGGTTTGCCCTCCTTCCCTGTTTCTAAAAATAGACACACCATCCATTTCCTCAGCCCTGGCACTGTCATTGGCCGACTGTATTGATGGAGAGAGAAAAACAGAGGCAGAGAAAGCGAGAGGGGAAGAGAGGGGACTAAGAAATGGATAGAGAAAGAGGGGTGGTTAGAGTGAGAGAAAGGAGACAAAGGGAAAAACAAACATAAAACAGAGGCAGAAAAAGAGTGAGGTTTATTTTTAGCTCAAGACATGCAGTTTCTAAAAATGACTGACAGTAAGTGAACACAGTCACCCCCTATAATTTTGGGAAATCTACCAAAATATAGGTTGCTTTACGACATACATTTACATATTGCAGTGCTGTTGTAAACATCTTTAACCATACTTGTGCAAAGCATGTAATGTACATTAAATCCGCCACGCACATGAGAACTTTGCACATGCTTATCACAGGACTACTGACGGAGGAAGCATCAACAATCTGCCTCTGTTGGACAAATCTCTCTGTCTTTTATGATACCTTTGAAGTCTTTGAACTTTGGACTGCTCTTCATAATATGGATAAAGCGGCCTAAATGTGTTCTGTCATTGTAGTGAATCCTGAAATTCATGCATATTTAGGCTTTTTAGGTGGGTGTGACCACCACCAAAGGATGTATTTATATATAAAACATATATAATATATAAAGCTAGGATGTATTTATATATAAAACATATATAATATATAAAGATATAAATAATAAAGCAGATATTTAAACATCTTGTTTGAAGAGATTTGAAGAAATATTTGATAATAAAAATGGGGCAGCAGGTGGTTGGATGGAGGAGCTTTTTCATTTTGTTATTTCCCTTGCTCAGATTTATAACTGAGTTTATTACATTTCCCACAAGAAGCTTGTTTCTCCTTCATTCATTCATGGTGTACACTGGTGACACTCTGTGAAATTCATGCTTGTAGTAATTCAGTCATGAGGTTGTAAACGAAAGCATAATATCTGGAATAATTCATTTCACACAGGGGTTGATTTCAAAAGTATGATATCTGCAGAACAAACAGAACATTTGAAATAATTGCAAATTTAACAAATAGCAATTGTCATGATATCTGTGAAGTAGTAAAATTTCATAAAAGTTAATAATGAAACAGTTTATTGTTGTTGTTGTTATTGCTGTTATTGTTGTTGAGTTGTTGTCCTGTACATCCTGTACATCCCTCCCTCTGCAAACCAACATCTGCCTGCAGCATATATATATTATATATATATATATAGATATATCATATATATATATATATATATATAGATATATATATATATAGAGAGAGAGAGAGAGAGAGAGAGAGAGAGAGAATAGATAACAAAAACAAAAAGTTTTTGTTATCTATTGTTCTTAATAGATAACAAAAAGATAACAAAAAATAATTTCCTCCTGGGATTATTAAAGTATTTCTGATTCTGATATAAATATTTTTGGTAATGATTTTATTCCATAAGTAGTATGAAGTATCAATATTTTACATAGTGAATATTCATGTGGATCACAGGACTGCTCACCAGAGGATTTATCCACAGGCACATCCTGCTTCAGAGCCTTCCGTCAACAAGCTGCTCCTGTGTCGGGGGGAAAAAGGCTTTCAGGCTTATGGAGTGTGTGTGAGTGTATCGGGGGCAGCATGACCTCTGATGATTCAGATGAGTCACATCTTTGCATCCAACCTAAAAAAGGATTCCTTGCTTTTTATGGACTAATGGACTAGTCACAAGGAACTAAATTTGCCTCAAAGACTCACACACATGCACACAGCGGCACGTGGCGTCATTCAGTTATACTCTCCATGGACTCTCAACCACCACAGTAACAGCATTCATCAATGTGCGATCTGCTAATGACATACAGCTAAGGAAAACATGAGACCTCCAGGCTTCTGCTCTAAAAAAAAAAAGAAAAAAGGGCAGGATGTAAGACAAGATTCAATTCTGGCATGTCTGTGGAAATAGCTGTTATCAGCAGGCATATTAAAGAATGGGTTGAGTTGCTTTTTAATGGCTTTGCAGCTGAACACCATCCCAGAGTCTACTGAGAGTGATGTATTTATGACTTGTATTAGCCACTAAGAAGTCATATTCTTGGATAGATAAATTCAAATTGGAGGATTTGCAAATTCCAACGATTAACCTTTACGTAAAAATCATGAAGCCATAAAATTCTGCAACTTATGTGGATGTAAAGACGGGGACTAGGTGAACTGATTCCTGGGATCACATACTGGTTTCTGGAGAGGGCCTGGATTCCAGAGTTGCCCAGGATGAGCAGTGCCGTCTCTAGCTAAAGTCTACTTAGAGACTACAACGCTTACCTGAGCGATGCTGGAGAAACCTTGAGTGTGCTGAACAGCCTGCCTGATCTCACCTAGAAGAGTGTTTTATGCAAACTTGGATTAGTAAGATCGATGATTGACCTTGTGGTTGTATTATCACATTGGTGCCTGTCACATCTGTAAATGAAAGCCTCTTGTCTCTAGTCCTGTTCATGATTTTCAGGGACAAAATCTCGAGACACAGGTGGTTGATGAGAGTGTCCAGTTTGAGACCCTCAGAATTTCAGATGTTGTTTTTGCAGTTGATTCTGTTGACTTCATCAGACCATTACCTTCAGCACACACTGAATGTAAAGCCATCAATATGAGAGTCACCGCCTCCACGTCTGACGCCATGGATTAGAAAACGGTGGATTGCTCTCTCCAGGTTTGGCGTAAGAAGCTGCCCCAAGCACCTTGGGATGCTAATGAAAATAATGGCTCTATTCTGTTCAAGCGTCTGAATTAGGCATGACTGTAACAGTGAGTCAGCAGGATTTAATACTCTTCCAACTATCAAATTTGACCTTTTATCCTCATAAAATGTAGTGATATTTTGAGCATCAGCAGTAACCAATACTGTAAATTTCAGGGAGTACCTCAGGATCTTGTTCTCGAATGACAGTAAATTGGAGCATGAGATAGGGAGGCAGATTTAAATTACCAGTGATGTAGCACTGGATTTAATAGCCAAGACAGGCTACATTCCAGACCTATGATGATGACCTATGATGGCCATGAGCTTTGGGTAGTGACTGAAAAAGTGAGGCCACCTATATGTGTGATATAAAATGAATTTCCTCTGTACAGTCTTAGAGATAGAGTGAGCTGCTTGGACATCCAGAGAGTGTCAAAAGGAGCCAGCCGAGGTGAAAAGGGATGAACTGATTAGGATGCCTCCTTCCTTTGGAAGTTTTCCAGGCAGCTCCCCCAAATGTTGCCGGGAAGAGGAATGTCTGGAATATCCTACTTAATCCACTGATATTAAAACCCGATCTGGGACAAGGGGGGAGTAGATCACTGGATGGATTACCACATTTGAATGGTTGTTTGTCTCTATGTGCCCTGTGATGAGCTGGTGACTTGTCCAGGGATGAGCATTACTGTAAATTTCAGGGGGAAATACACAGTATACTCATGTTTTTATATGCAGAGGAAGGTAAAACACTTCCAGTCCTGTTCAGAGTACATCTTGTCTTGGTTTAAACCTCTCGTTTTTGAAAAAAAAAAAGTACATTAATTCAGGACAGGAGGATGCTTATTGGTTGATAAAAGCTTCAGTGTGTAGGTATAAAGAGAGGTGAACACTCTGAGTTGAAGAATGGATAAATGGAAAGGCTCCGATTGTTAAGACTGGTTATTGATTTTCAGCACTGAGCTTCCATCTGCAAGAGGGTTTCTGAGAAATGGTCAAATGGCCGTCCTCTGAAGGGCAAAGAGGAGTGTTTCCTCAGCAAGACAAGCACTTGCAGTTGCAGTAAATACAATCACAATCGCAAAACATCTATGAAGTATAGACTAGTTGGATCAGATTGAAACTGAAGCAGTCTCAACAAAAATGACCACGATCATTTATTTTCACCTTGGTGGCACTGATTATGTTATTTTTCGACACATGTACCCTGACTGTGAATCTCAAATTCATCTGTAATCAGGAGAAACTCATGGACTTTTTCTCTCAAAGAAGACAACAGTTACATCACTACTGTATCTCATAAAGAAGTGACAAATCTGATTTTATAAAAGGAGGATCTAATTTATCTCATGAGACCAGAAAAATGATTGTTTGGATTCATATCACACTGAAAATAGATCCCATGCATATTTCTCTCCTTGTGCGTGGTTTTACAGCCTTGCTCTGAACCATGCACCCCTTTCAAAATTTTCTGGATCATTTCAATCCAACAAAGACTTGACTCTGAATAAATGAACAAGCTGAACACTTGAATCAAAGGTCAACAAATATTGACTATTATAAGCTACTGTATACAAATATTCCTCGCTATTTTGGATTCGGTTTCCAACTACAGATATGTACCGACTGAACTTTAAGAGGATACAACTTTAGTACTTTATTTTCCAGTATTATTTGGGTGTACACTACATTTTTGTTTCTCTCTCAGGGGGGAAACATGGTAACTGACAGTCAGCATGATTGACCATGCAGGCCTAATTCGCTGAACAGCATTCCTGACAAGAATTTATGAGTAATCTAATATTCTGATGCCAGTCATGCTGTTTTGAGGTATTGATATACACAGCACAACCTTTAATGACTGTAATAAGAGAGGTGTGGACACTTTACAGAGGGCAGTTGTTGACAGCTTTGGAAAGCAACCAAAATGGAAAAAAAAAGAGATACCACCAAACCAAAAAACAACCGATTGGTTTATGAAAGGTGTAAACAATTTAGGGTCAACCTCAAATCTTGCATGTCTCGAGGGAGTTTACAAAAATGTTCTTCCTCATGTTTGTTTTTCTCTTGATGTTTTACTGTCCGTGAGCCAGAGTTTCAGTGGAGTGACTCAACATTTTTCACAAAATCGACCTGAGTATAACCAAATGTAAAGTTATATGCTGAGCCTAATCTTGGAACAGGAGAGTGAGTGAAATAGTATTTTTATTCACTTATTTATGTCAAGACATTTCCTGGGCTAAGTTTTGAATCCATGGGTGAGAACAACTCCAGTGAAAGCAGATATTTTGTAAAGTCATGCTTGGCAGGAGCTGTTAAATCGAAACAAATCTTTACTATATGGGCTCCATTTTAGGAATCAGTGTCTCAATATTCTGGCATGTCCTGAGTCTCATATATTCTGTCAAGATAAAGAAAGGCAATAAAAAGGGTGGTGTGAGGCTTACATGAGCACAAACATGTGCTGTGTCTCCCCCTATGTGTCAGATATTGTATTACTGTGTAATTTGGAGCTAATAATATAGATTGAAGCAAAGTTTGTAAGCATGCTATTGATAATTAGATTATGAAATGACTCAAACTAAGTCATGCCTCAAGCCTTAGATCAATTGATAAAGCAGTGAGGTTTGACTGAGTGACATAACATCTGGCTGCAGCCAAAAAAATACACAAGGGTAGCATGATAATTGTCAGTGGCACAAAAATCACACAACACTGGCAGTTTGCAAAATACCACAGGCACTTAAACTTTAATAAATATTAAACATTAAGTTCTTTTTCATATGTACAGTTATTGTACAGAAAGATCCATAGGTACTTTTGCAGCTGCTGTACCAATTATACAACTTTTAGAAAATAAAATAAACTGGCCCACAAAAATGTTCTTTTTCTTGTTACAATTAATACAAACAGCCTTGTTTATTTTATTATTATTTTTCTGTACTTTTCTTTGTACATAAATGAATGCATGAGGGACATTGCTTATAGCAACACTGACAAAAAAAAAGCACCATACTTGACTGACCGTTAAAAAAGAAAAACAAAAAAATGTAACGAAATGTCTTGTTTGTTTTTCCACCTAGCTTAATGAGATATCAAAAATATATTGTCACAATTCAGGAAGCACCAAGTGTTTAGCAATGTCCCTCATCAGTCTTACATACTGTACCTTAACTTCCTGAGAGATGAGAGACCTCATGCAGTCAGACAGACGTTTGCTTACGGAAAGGCAACACAATCCAAGCAGTGTAAACTTTTACAATTCAATTAAACCAACTTTGTATAGCATTATAGCATATTGCTTTCATGCCTCCCCAAGCTACAATTTGCAGTGTGTATAGGGTATTCAGAGTGCTGGCCACTTAACAAGGGGACATGCTCATCTTGTTCTAGCTGTTATTAGGAGCTGAGAAGTATTAATATCTGTTTGTGGGGAAATGAGCTGCAGTCATGGGCTGTAATATAATATGGAGATGGAGATTTGGATTCTGGGTGGTAGATTTAGTTGCTCCATAAGTGCCTGTAGGGATAAGACCATTTTGCAAACTGCATTATACCTTATCTACATCATCACTGAATCCTCAAACAAGACTGTGGGGGGATAAAGGCTTGGCTTTGTAAAGTGCTGGTCAAACTGGCTGCACACTTTTCAGCACTTCTGTTTCTCATTATTGTGTTTACACAGGCAGGGCGATTTGCTTCAAATCAGCACCAGTCTGTCCACTCCAAATGGCTTTTTCTTTATTCAAAGCAACTGTTCAAACATTTGGCCATGATATTCTCTTTTTTTTTTGTAACAGTCCTGATTGTCATGATAGTGATATGACAGAGTTTTTTTTTGTTTTTTTTTTTGCTGTGTAAAGGTCTGATAGAAAGCATCATGGCATTTCAGAGGGGTTTAAACAGGGCTTACAAAAGTCTGTAAATGTTCATCTCTATAAGAGAAATGAGAAGGCTTGGTCCATCATACTGCATGGCCTCTCTTCATCCTGAGGAGAAAGTTTCGCTTCTCCTCCAGAAGCTCCTGAATGCGCTTGTTCCTGGTTCTCTCTCGGAGGTTGACCCGGCGCTTTGGAATCAAATTGTTCTGGGTGATGTCGTTGTCCACGCCAATGATCCTGTTATATATGAGATCGACGGAGTTCTCCTCTTGTCTTTGCTCGGGTTTTACAGTAGAGGTTGTGACAGCTGCGATGACTGGTTTTCCTGTTGTTGGAGTGATAGTGGTGAAAGGTGAGGCTGTGGTAGGGTCTGATGGGTCTGTTGTTGTGGGAACAGGGATGCTGACGGGGATGTACTCAGACATGTCAAGCCAAGGTGAGGATGAAAAGTCTGTCATATCCTCACTGCTGATGGTCGGGATCACCATGTCATCTAGCACCATGGTGTCACTGATCACTCCCCCATTGCCGTAGGACACTGTGATGTCATCACCACTGAGAATGGTCCCGCTGGTTACTGTGACATCACCGCTGTTGGTCATTGTGACATCACTGTAGGGAATGGTTCCACTTGGCATATTGACATCTTCAAAATAAACGGTTCCTGTCGGTGTTGTGACATCTTCAAAAGTGTTGGGTGTTGTGGCTAAAGCATCATGATGCCACAATGGGGTTTCATCAGTAGGCACTGTGCTGTTACTGATGTACGTGACATTGACTCTGGACTCATGGAAAGCCATGTCTGCAGCTGTTGCGTATACACTGGTGCTTGATGAGATCGTGGATGAAAAGTACTCTTTCAGTTGTTCTGGACTTGTATGTGTAGTGGGAGCTGTGGTATAATATGAAGACGTTGTTTTAAGTGTTTTCTTTTTTGCATTTGTCTTCTCCATGGCCTTGTTCTGATTAACTTTAGCCTGAGAGTTTGCGGTATTTTTGGGCCCTGGTTTTGTTTTTTTTGGGGCATTTGTCTTTGTTTGAGTTGGCTTTGTTATTTTTGTTTTTTGCTGAATATTCTTCTTGGGATTAGCCTTTGGTGGAACCTCTTTTTTGGGTGTAACTTTGGGTTTTTTCTCTACATTAGTCTTCACCGAAGGGGTCTTTTGGGGGGTATTCATCACTGGAGTCTTTTTGGGAGTAGTATTTGCTGGAGTAGTCTTTTTTGGAGTAGTTTGTTTGGGAGTAGTGTTTCCTGGAGTAGTTTTTTTGGGAGTAGTATTTGCTGGAGTAGTCTTTTTTGGAGTAGTTTTTTTGGGAGTAGTGTTTCCTGAAGTAGTTTTTTTAGGAGTAGTGTTTCCTGGAGTAGTTTTTTTGGGAGTAGTGTTTCCTGGAGTAGTCTTTTTGGGAGTTGTTTTTTCTGGCACATTTTTTGGTTGGTTGCTGTTTCCTGGAGTATTCTTTTTGGGACTGACCTTTGGTGGGTCATTTTTTCTTGTTGTATTTCTTTGGGCAGTATTCTTTTTTTGATTGATCTTTGGTGGAAGCACCTTTTTGGGCTTTTTCTTTGGTGGAATATATTTTTTGGGCTTGGGTTTTGGCGGGGTGTCTGTTTTTGTACTACTTTCTGTTGGATTCATCATAGTTGGACTGCTCATTGCTGGAAGGTGTGTGCTAGTTATCATAGCAGATGCTGTTGGACTGTTATTTGTAGTGCTCTGTAACTGTGGATCTGTGCTCTCGTCTATGTCTGGGGCAGGCAGAGGCAGGGGATGAGGAGTAACACTGGGGGAGGTTGTAATAACGGAGGTGGTTGCCATGGAAAAGGTAGTGGGGAGAACAGAGGGGCTGGTGGCAGCTGGAGTGGTGATCATTTGTGTAGCAGTTAATGGGGAAGGAGTGGAATAAGGAACAGCAGTGGTGAAGGCAGGAGGATGAGTGTCGGTCCAGGGACTGATGGTAGAAGATGAAATGGTGGTGATGACAGCTTTGGTGGGTTGGATGGTGGTGAAGCCAGAGTTGACAGTGTTGCTGGGTGGAGCTGTAGTTCTGGGCTGGATGGAGGTGATGGGGGTGGATCTGGTGGTGGTGTTGGTTAGAAGCTCTGTGATGGTGACATTGCTGCAGGTCTTGCAGCACATGCGCTGGAAGTCCGGCAGAGAGCAGTGGCGCTTCAGTGCATCCATACGACAGAGCATTGAGCGGTCTCCATGACAACGATAGCCTGTGAAGGAAAGAACAGAAAGCTGAGACTGGGCACAGCCAGGGGTAGAGTGTATGTATGAAGAGGTGTGTGTCTGATATATGTAGGATATATGTGTTTGTATGTGAAAGATTGTGCAAATGTTACATTAATCTTGTGTGTGTGCATGTTTGTTTATATATACATGTACAAGTACAAGTACATGTGTGAGAGAGTGTGTGTTGGTTCCACACCGTGCAGAGTATAGTAGTAAAGCCAGACCATTAGCAAGATGCGGGAAGGAAGAGAAGAAAAACCCAAACATCAAGAGAAGTCATAGATTAGTCCAGAGCAACTGAAATGGAAAAAGAAGGGTCGCCAGTCTTCTGTTGTAAATATATCTAATTTTGACTTCCTCTTCCTCCTCATGCAGCTTTGTGTTGCTTCACTCCAGATGTGAATCATTTTTCAGCTGCTAAATTTGAATCCTCTACTCACTTGACTTGTATGTATTTTGTACAATAATAATAACAATAATAACAATAATAATAATAATAATAATAATAATAATTAAAGTGTTCTCCTCTTAATGTCTGACATTTCCTCTGACACAGAATCTAAGCCAGTGAACATTCCTGGTGAGAGAAAGATCACACTTTTTAAAACATTTTTATTGATACAACTTTGCTGTTGAGAATGACAGTAACTGAAACAATGAGATGTACGCCCCCCCTGCTCAATATATAGATATATTCTTTTCTTAAGAAAAATAATTCAACTGTATCGAAAGTTACAAGTTCACAGTCACTTTGGTAAAACACTTCATTACTTGGAAATCAACCAGTCAATCTGTTAATCGATTGAAAAAAAAACAACAAAAAAAAAACATGAAGTACATAAATTATATGGGCTGTTTAAATAAAATACATAATTTCCATGATGATGTAAAAACTGGAATGGCACATTAAGTGTCATATGAAACATTTACAAAACATTAATAAAATTTCCCTGATAAATCAAAGTGCATATAGACGCAGTGCACGTAGTCCATCTGAATGTTTCTTCAACGTTAGCCAAACGTTAGCCAGCCCCACGCAGCAGGCCAGTGAAGCCACAAAACAGTTACCCATAGTATAGAATATTATAGAAGAAGATAACAGTCATGAACATTATTAAATACAGTCAACACCAATGTTATATACAGTCGCACTGCTAGGTCTGGCTTGGTCTCATACAGTCCAACTCCAGCAGAAGGAAACCTTGGATAGCTCGCTACATAGTCACAACAGAAATATGTGATCACAATACAATGACAAGTCTGAAGTGTTTTTTTTTTTTTTCTAGATGCCATATGTGTCGATACCCTAGGCCCTTTGTAAACCCTTCCCAGTAGTCGGACATTGGTCCAACATCACCTTGGTAGGTTTGATGGTTGGCGGGTGTGAGTTTGTTAAGTTGGTTTGAAGCTGCCTCTATTCCAAGTGAAACTTTGAATGAGTAAAGCCATCTCTTTCACAGATAAATGCCATTACATTCAATCCAAGATAAGGCATTGTTCACATGGTTAATGTTCATCAAAATAAAATGAGATCATCGGACGCTCTAAAATCAAGTTTATGAGGTATTTCTGTATCTGATCGCGATGAGTAAAAGCCCGAATGATGACGCTTCCTTACACATATCCACATCCAAACACACACACACACACACACACACACACACACACACACACACACACACACACACACACACACATATACACACACAAACACAATCGCACAAACATTTTCGCCGACAAGACTAGTATATATCATTCAATCCCGCATTTATTTACTCACCCATCTAAGCTCAAACAGACAAGACAAACATGCACCCATGCACGTACACACACACACACACACACACAGATACACACGCATTCACACACATGTATACACACGCCCGCAGGTGATGGATGCAAATGTGCATGACAAAACGTGATCCTATCCTTAAAGAAAACGACAGTAAACCACTGATCCATCTGAGAGAATGGAGAGGCAACTAACTGACCAAGTCCTGCATAATATAGGTCTAACCCCTTCCCCCCAAAACACTTTACCTTTATTAAATATTCATCTGTATTCATGTAAAATCAATAAAAAAATACACATAACAGTCAAGGATCTAAGCGATCAATAGCAGTCCAAAGGTTTTAGGCAAATAAGCTACAGCTTATTCATGGTAAAACATTATTAATATTATTGTTACTCATATAGATTTAGATTTATAGGTATATATAAATACAAATATATTTATAGATGTATTTGTTTAAAGTCTGCAAGCACAAATAAGCTGCATTTATTGAACTTCAGTATAACAGTCAAAGAGAGGATGGCTGATGATGAGGTGAAATGGGAAGCAACCTCAAGCGGTCAGACTACCCTGTTGTTGTTTTTTGTTTTTTTTCTTTCTTTCTTTTTTAAATTAGCCTTTACTTCAAGATTCTTCTTCACCCCACAGTTCCCTCCCCCCGAAATCAAAGGGTTTACTGATGTCACTTCCTGTCCCTGTGCTGAGTTCCTGTCAATCTGAGAATGGAACGTAGAATGAGACGCCATTCTCATCCCCGAATGGAACCAGGATGTCAGATGAGCACTTTAGCAAAGATGTCCTCATTGTGACAAGATCACATTCACAATAAAGCTTTCATATTTTTTTTTTAATAACGTTTTTTTTTTCTATATAGATATTTATATACCCTTTCTGTTTATTTTCACACCTGTTTCTCCCCACAATGACAGTGCGCTACAAAAAGAAAAAAGCGCAGCTGCATCTCAGGAGTGGTAACCCATGACAACACGCAGCTAGCTCGCGCAAAACATTGCCGCCAAATGCAAAGGGGGGTCCCTCACACATGAACGGCTCTTCGACACGTCTCAGGAGGTGCCAATGAAAACCTGTTCGCCTTGCCACTTCGAAATCCTTTTCACATCAAATTTTTTGTTGATCTTTTGAGTTTTCGACTGGCCAGCGGTTACAACACAATGCTCCACAAAGGAGAGAGAGAGAGATAGAGAGAGAGACAGAGCAAGAGAGAACCAACTAGCACACACAGGAGCCAGAGACCTCCCCCCCCCAGTCAGAGCCGTCTCAGACACAGAGAGAGAGAGGCAACATCCCCCCCCCAAAAGAGAAGCGAAAGCTTTGCCGCTCGCTCACGGGCGTGGGCACAGGCACGGGGCGTGGGAGAGGGGCGGGTCAGGGGGCCAGCCGGGGCCGGCCCTGCAGAGACAGGAGGACAGAGATGGGCAGGGCCCAGCAGAGGACAGACATGCAGCTGCGGCTGCCGCTGTGGAGACCAGGCTGGGAACTATAGAGGGAGGTTTTACGTGAGGAGATCTTCGGGAAGTTGCAGTTGGGGCAAGATAGCCACTGGATCAGGATGTTGCCGTTCTTGTTGAGGTCTGATGAGCCCTCTGCAGAAAAAAGAGGAGGTAGAAGAGACTTAGTAGTAAAAAAAAAAGTGTTATTGTGAGCATATTACTCCCTTTTTTTATACTGATATTAGTGGATAATTCCAGCAATTGCTGAGATCTGGCAACATGATGATTCTGCTGAAAGAATTTGGAGATTTCTCAACACTCACTCGGACAAGGATCCAGGCGACAGACTCTGGTGGTGTCGGGCTTACTGTCCAGACACAGGCCGATGGTGTTGTCTCTGGTGTGGCACAGAGCCTGTCTTTGCTGGGTCCCATTACCACATGTCACTGAGCACTGGTGATACAGGACAAGAACACAAACACATTGTGACATATAAAATGTTTCCACAGAGTCTACACAAAATGTAAAGCAGCACAAACGCAAGTACATAAATGTCATGACTGTTTAATTCATCCCTCGACCCATCCGCAGTGAGAGAGAATATCACATGATCTGTTTTATATCTTTTAGTTTAATCCTGCCAAGAGTACAGTTCTGAGAAAGTCTTGTGATATTTAAAAGATCAAATGTCTCACAAAAATACCAGCTGTTGGGCTTCGATACAAAGATATCAGCTGAAGTATTTCCCTGCAAATAACCCAAATCGGTCAAACATTGTTTTCTATTTTACTGTTTGAGTTTTGATCCCCAGTCAGCCTTCATACCTGTGACCACGGTCCAACTTTCCACTGGGTTGGGCAAGGGTGTCGGTTGCAAGGTCTGCGAGTCTCGGGCCGGTCATCGTTGCAGTGTTTGTTGTGGATGAGGCGTGTGGTGTTGTCGTCTGACGGTTGGACACAGCTGACCGAGCGGATTTGCATTCCCGTTTTTCCGCATGGTTTGCTGCAGTTCTGCCACTCCCCTGTCACCCAACTAGAGAACATCACAGAAAGAAAGAGAGAAACAGGAGATGTGAGGACATTCAAGATGTCAAAAATTCTGAAGTAAACAATGAAAGAGGAGGAGAAAAAAGGGGCCAGATGAATGTAGAAAAAGTTTTGTTAGATTGAATATGTAATATCTTTACAGCCTGTCCCATTAATACAATGCATACATAGGTGGAGGGCAGGGCTTCTGGTTGCAGTCTCTGGTGTCTCCTCTAGGTTTAATGTTGGATTTGTTGCAGAAGCTCTTGTGGACCATCTTACTGTCCACTTTTCTTCTGCAGCCATATCGCAGGTACTCTTTCCCTACAGCGAGAGGGGATGGAAAAATGAACTCATGCTATAAACAGAAAAACAGGCACGCAAACAGGAAATGATTTCAGTGACCAGACAGTTTGACAACGAGTTTTTTCCTTTTGCTACTGTACCTCCACCGCAGGGCTTGGAGCAGTAGGACCATCTCTTTGGAGCCCACTCATAGGCACTGTCCTCTACCAGCATGTTGTTCTGGATGGCAATGTCACTGTCCATGTTCATCATATATTTATATGACAAATTCACATCCTCATCGCCATGTAATCTCATCTGCAGACAGAAGGATCACCATGAAAAAAGTGGTCATTTTTTTATATTTAGATACTTTGGTCTGCAGACAATGCTTGTGTAAAACTAAATTTAAGACGATTTTCATTGATTTCAATGTGTACCATGATCAGAATTCCATGTCTGAGGGGACCAGTGGTCTGAAGTGTCTCCTTGTTGTTGTCATTCTCATATTCCCACTCCACACCCTTCTCTATGACCGAGTGGGATTTTGGGTATTCACTTTCCCCGTTCAAGAAGAACAGTCCTGATGCCACGTTCTTTACAGCTGCAGATGTGTGAGAAACACACACTCATTACACTTCTACCACAGAGATGTATACAATACAATACAATATATAAACACTGAAAAAGAAAATACCCAAAGTGTGCATGGTTGCTTTCAGCTCCTGGATCAGTAAGTGTCTCGCTCCGCTGGGGATTTCAAGAACTTTGAGGAAACCTGAAAGGAAAGCAAACATCTGGTTTGTAACTCCAACGTCATCAAAAGCTCATTTCACAGTTTCCTGACTGAGGGCCTCAGCTAATCCAGTAAAGAGCTCTTACTCATTACAACCATGTACCTCTGCTCACTGGTTAAAAGCCTTGCAGTTGTGACTATTTCTATCCAGAGTAAACATCTGTTTCTGGGAATTTTGGTGCTGTGATGTAGGTCTGTCCCGATGTCAAGAGTTATCTGAGTTTGACATAACTTCTTGACTCACGTGGAAACATGTGCACTCAGAGCTCACTGAGGTTTGGACATTATTACAAATCATCCTCTAGAGGGCGATGTTTAGCTGAACATAGCTATGGTTGGGACCGTGAACAGACTATATGTGAATGACACTGGCCAACTATTTATCCTGAACTTACAAAGATGATAGACAACTTCTGATGGAAGTCAAATCTGTCCTAGATCAGACCGACTGTGTGTGTTCACCTTGTTTCTTGGCTGTACGTGTGATGGTGTCTTTGAAGGTTTTGCAGCTGGAGTTGTCTCCACCGCAAACTCCACACCTGTCCTCCTGCTTTGAGGAGCCGACCACACCGTCACAGCCCACTTTCTGTTCATGAGGACACGGAAAGTTAAGCACATCTGCTTTTTTATATGTGAAGCACATGCAGCTGTCTTGCTCTCTTTCTCACCTCACACTCTCCACGCACGCACACACTGTGAGGGTCCTTGTATGAGCAACGTGTGCCATCCAGGACCATTCTCTGCATGAAGACAACATCTCGTGTCTCCTTGGACTGGCAATGCAGGTGGCAGCGTTTGTTAGCTGGAAGACAAACAGAGACGCACAAAAATGACACAATTCTTCAGACGATTGCATCAGAATGGCACGTTCGCGATCCATTTTGATGATTTCATCATTACAACCGACATGTGATTTGTTTTTGTTTTTCCATTTTCTGAATAAGCGCTCTATGAGTCAGCATGACGCTCTGTCTCATTGTGTCTATCTGTGTGAGTCATACTACAACTACATGAGCCTCCAGAGACAAAACCTGGCAGTTCATCCTAGTGAAAATGAACACTCCTACTTCATCACGTTTATTACAGATGGACATAATCCAGGGACCTTGTCTCACAGTGCCTTGACACTAATAAGCAGGTGGCAGACGTGCTACTGTGGAATTACAATATGTGTATAAAACACACTTTTCTTCGGTTGAACTGAGAACACCTTGAAACAATACATGAATTCCCTTCTCAGAGACCTCCTCTACGGTTTGTGAAATATGTTATAGTCATTGAGGGAGCCCATGTAATTATATGGGAGAGTCACAGTATAATTTTATATTTTTAGAATATATTTTTAGATGTAAGTAAGTAAGAAAGTATATTAGCCACTCAACATCCTCTGTTCCATAAAGAATAAGAAATACTACTGAGAAATGAGTCCAGCCACACTGTTTCTTTGAATTTATCTTTGGATATTTGTGTTTTTAGTGATAAGAAAGAGATTTAGTACACTTTTATTTTCCATATTGAATAGTTTATCGTGTTTTTACTGGACTTCAAGGGACTTTAAGATTTTCAAATATGCAGTGGAATAAAATCGCGAAACCGCAGAGATTAAATATACGAGATAGCCTGTATTTATATTTTCCACGCAGCAGCAGCAGCAGCAGCAGCAGCAAGATACACGGTTCATTAGCTGCCACTTCATTTTCTACACTGCTCTTTTGGTCCAAGGTGTTAACTGAAGGTTCACAGACCCCCTAAGATATATATATATATATATATATCTATATATATATATATTTTCACACTGATGAATCTGAGGAGACGTGAAAAACACTAAAAAACAGGAGGGGGCTTCTGATCATTAATCCCCTTTAAATAGCTGCTGCCACACAGGACAGCCAAATGTGTCACGTTTCTTTGCTCAAGAGTAATTTACAGTATATCTGTTGACTCGGGAGAAGACCCAAATAGAGACGAAAAAGCAACAGTGTGTCAAACGTCTCTAAACAAATACTACAATTTCACACTCGGAGCAGAAACACTCTTTCTCTTCTCACACTATCTGGAACTCAGGAGATGACAGACCATGAATGGAATTCAATTTCACCTCCTTATTCACTTTTCTCTCTCTCTCTCTCACACACACACACACACACACACACACACACACACACACACACACACACACACACACACACACACACACACACAAACACGCACATCTGTGCGCGCACTGTAACACACACTCATGGAAAAGTAATCTGAGACTGAGAAAGACTAGCTGAAAATATGGCATTTAGAAATGATAAGAAAGGAGAAAAACAATTTAGCAGGGCCCCTCTTAGCGGAGTATGCATAGTGTGACCTCCAATTAGATATGGAGACAGCTCAGCACTTTACTCTGGAGCTGCCCCTTAGCTGGACAATAATTGAATACCTTTCAGGACGGCATTGACGACTCCATTTAGGCACTGGGTGTGTGTGACAACCACCACACACACAAATACATTTTAAACTTCTCAGTAATGTAAAGACCTTTTGGATATTAAATGGACAAATTAAGAATCAGATTTTTGTCCATATATGCCAACTGATACATGTACGGAGAGAGCGACAGAGGTAGAGGTTAGTGAGGTCGAAATGACATCAGCGATGGGATGGACACCAAAAGAAGATTGTTTTTAAAGAGCTTTTCAAAGAGTGTTTTTATTGGAGGGTGTAGTCGTAGCTCAAAGCTGTACTCAGCAGGACGGCCAGATGTCAATGACCAAAGCAGAACACAACCTATATATATAAAACCAAACCGCATTCAAGAATTATGTGTTTGCTTCCTCTTTTTTGGCTTTCACTCATATTTACAACTTCCACAGTGTATCATCACTTAGAGGCTGCTATCTTTGCTCTGACAGCCTCTTTCTGTGTCCAGCTCTTCACCAAACTACTTCATCCCTTACTACTTACGGTCTGGGTGTTCATAAGGCAGCCAGTGGTGCTTGTTGCTGTGGACATCATAGCGAGGGTCCCAAGCGTGGCATTGCTCCTCTCGCGTGTCACTATAGATATCCTCGCACTTGTTGGTATTGCACATCTGGAACTGATAAGTCGCCCCCACGCAGGTACGGCCTCCGTTGGCTGGTCTGAGAGGGGTTGAAGGGCAGAGGGCGCATACGTCATTGAAAATGGGTGTTGTGTTTCACCTCTAAAATTCATTAGATTTTATTTGAAAACTTGACACTTTTAACACTCGTACAAACTGCCTCTCTGTAATTATCACTGTCACAATAAATATTAGAGGTTATCTATCAAGAACTCATATCGAGGTATGCTTTGCTAACACACTCAGAACACAGTTTCATACCTAGGATTGTCACAGTCGCGTGTGCGAAACTGTACTCCTCCACCACAGGTGCGGGAGCACTGGCCAAACTCACTCCATGTACCCCAGTTTCCATCTTGCTTTATGATATCTGGGGTCAGCCAGATGCAGTGACCTTTAAAGCAATGCTGAAACAGGCCAAGAACACAAGACGTGGTTGGTATTTGGATGCAATGCACGGTCCAATTATCTTTCTTCGACAGAATGTATGTTAAAGTACAATTAGTGTATAAATACCTTCCCATTCCCACACATGGTGCCATCGATGGGTGGTCCTTTCTTGGTCTTGCAGAAGAAGGGATTGTCTGGGTGGCTACACCACAGCTGCTTACATGGGTCAAATGTGCGATACTGCAAGGCACAGAGAGAGACTCCTTACAATTAAAAGCCCTACAGTGCACATACTGGGTAACAGACTGAGCTCTAATAAAACAAGTCAACCATCATGAGACAGCTGGACTGAGAATAAACACTGAAAATAAGAAATAAAAATAGAGATGAGAAGAGGAAGATCACTACAACAATTACCACAACAGTATTATATCCAACAATAACAACACCGGCCCTGTACTGTGTCACTGCACTGTACACTACGCTCCACTGAAAAACACACAGCCATTCATGCAAACTAAACCAAAGGATGAGAGAGAGAGACAAGACTCTCAAAATGAGACAGTCGGCCGTGGTTTAATTGGGGCTCAAGGGAGGTCGGAGAGCAGAGGGTGAAAGGTTAAAAGGCCAAAAGGTGAGGTCTCATTGACCTCTAAAATGCCCCTAGACACAGATCAATGACCAAATTCTCTGATAGGAACCATTGATGAGGATACCACCAAACCGACCTGCAGTCCAGTGTCTGAGGGGCCGTGCCCTCCTCCCTCCTTTCCACAGACTTCCCTACCCACCATGACCCCAGGGGACCTTTACAGGTCAGAGGGCGAATCACAATCAATGGCTAGACTGTGGTAGGTAATCACCAATGACATCAGACTGGAGGATCCTAAAAGCTGAAGTGAAACATGGAAAAACAGCCTCTGTTCTGGCTCGGCCATTTCTCCTTGGGATGGGAAAGAAATCTTTCCGACCTTTTCCACTCGTTTATAGTCGTGAGTTTGCCAATAAAATGAGGCTCTCCCTGCCAGAGCTGCTGTGATTTAACACAGATTTGCAGGAAAAGAGTCGGGTATGGTATGGTTCAGCTGTTAAACCGTGCCATAGCCACTCAACCAGTAGAGTCACAGTGTTTTCAGGGATTTTTACAGCCACTTTCTCTTGAAATGAGCATTTTAGAATCCTGCAGACTAAAGTCCAAAAGATGACGATGGGTAGAACAGAGAAACAAAGTACAGTAAAAACAAAAGTAAGGAGCAACATTACAAATAATTACGACTTCAGAGGACGAATAGAAAAAGAAAATCTGAGAAAAACAAATGACGGGCCACATGTCTTCCGAGAGGTGAGGTTACCTTACCTGCATTCCTGACTGGCCCGCCTTTTGTAGCTGAGGGGAATGGGTTTGACAAGAGAATAGAGGGTAATCTAGCAATGTGTGCAAAGCTGCTGAACAAGCCCTTTGTCAATCAAGCAACAGCTTCCCAACAGCGTGCCACAGTGGCTTCACAGTCATAGAGTGGGTGAGGTGGGTGACAGGGGCAAGGTAAGATGCTGAAGCTGGGTGAAGCTCATCTACTGTGTGATGTTTTGTGTTTACAAAAATACTGTTTGTGACAGGTTCATAAAAAAGGCACTGCAGTATCAAGGTATGTGTTGTGTTATTATAAATATGCTTTATTATAATTAACAGAAAAAAGGAATAGCTATAAAAAACAATTACCTGCTTTTAAAGCAAGATGCCAATCCCACCAGAGGCCGGGAGAGGAAAGCAGAGGACATCAGAAGAATGTGAATAATTGTGTATGTGTGATTCTTTCATTACCATGTAGATCAGAAAGAGATGTCAGTGCTGCGTTCAATACACTAGGAAAACCTTCAGAGGTTAGGAGCTCCCATACAAATGTTCCACAGTGAAAGTCAGCAAATTCTGAATTAACTGAACAGACTGAATTCAAAGTGAGCTTTCCCTCAACTCTGAAAAATGGTATATCTCAGAAGATTAAGCGATGCTAAGCTTGATTGGTGGTTAGTGCAGTTAGTTAGCAATGGCAAACTCTAGCTATCTTAGTGAAGTATGTCAGACTATGGGGATGTCTTACCGCGGTGCACATCGTGTAGCCCACACCGAAGTCAAAGCGACACTGTTCATTCATGGAGTAATGCAAACCAGGAAGCTGAGGCAGCGAGGGCCAGTTGTGGTCAAATGGGTCATCACGGAGACAGTCATAGGAACTGCGAGAATATATGAGAATATATTAGTGTCATGCAGAATCAAAATTTGTGCTGCAACTAATGATTATTTTCAAGTTTTGATTAATCTGATGGCATTATTTTGTGATAATCTAGTCTATAAAATGGTGAAAAATGCTCGACATCCCAAAGCCCAAAGTCCCAATGTCTTACGTTAATATTTCGGATATTCATTTTTGTACGAAGAAAACTAGCAAACATTCACATTTGAAAAGTTGTAACCCATGACTTTAACTTAAAAACTCACTTAATTAGTCAAATGAGTTGCTCGTTAATTAAACTAATAAATTAATCAGCTATTTGTTTTGCTCTAATACACTTACAGTAAAAGCTGCAATTTATTCAAGTGCATAATTTTTATTTTTCACTTTCAGATGCTAACTGACCCAAAGAAAAGTAATTAAAGAAGTTTTAATGAGAAGTTCAAGTCAAAATGTGAGTTCATCAGCATGAAAACAATAATATTTTGGAAGTAAGACTAATAGTAACTTTAATAACTAATTTCACAAAACATCGACAAAAATTCAGCCCTAAATATTGATGAAAGCATCGACATGTGTGTGCCTTTGTCTATGTCTTACTGAAGATAGCGTCCCAGCTCTTGCATGCTACATCTGGACCAGTGAAAGCGGTGGAAGGCAGCTTGCACCAGTGGCGCCATGATGCTGCCCATGTGCACCTCATCTCCACAACGGTTCCCCTGACCATCGTGCTCCATCCCCAGCCTGCAGAGAGACAAAGAGAGAGAGGGAGGTGAAGGGAAAGGAGATGAACCAGTGGAGACAGATGAGGAGAAGAACAAAAGGAGGGAGGTCACAGCAATTCTCTCATCAGATATCGGCTGAGGTGACCAAAGGGCCGAAACTGTAATAAATCAATAATAAGTGACTGCTGTTGTTGTCTTTTGTTGTCCCACGAGAGCAGGCTTGAAGACATCATTATGGCAATTACACTTACACATGTCCGGTCTCGTGGGCCACCACAAATGCAGAAGAGAAACCGTCCTCGTGGTTCAAAGTGCAGCTCCTTACAGGATGGCACATGCCCGTCACTGGGGCGTAACCTAGGCAACCAGGAAAGGAGGCAACTGTCAGGATTTGAAGACTTGTGATCTTCAAAGAGGAGATAATGCTAAAACATTTAGTAGACACGACAACTTTCTCAGACTGTCGAAGATCAAATTTAAATGAATTAATTAAACCAATCAGATGATTTGATTTGTGTACATTTTCTTAGACTGAATAACATTTGAACAATATTTACACTGAAATACACATCTTCTTAAATTATGTGCAGTCATCAGTCAAGGGATCTGTGAGACTTATCTATCCTAAGATATGCATAATGTATACTACTTACAGATGGACACACACAGTGCTCTTTCACACACACAGACACAAACGTGTGCATGTTTGTGTGTCTAATCCTAACCCTAAACCATCGCCTCCCACCCGTATATATGCCAATCTCCAACTCCCTGTGTGCTTGTCTGTCCCGGACTGCCTTTAATTGTGGGACTGTGGCTGGCCCTGCTCTGCCTATTGATTTTCTGCTGCTGAAGGCTGAGCCCAAGGGCAGCTGAAGGGCTTCTGGATAGCTAGGCCACTGCCTTTAGAGGCCTCTCCCCTGGGCCTGCCTGTTAGCCTGCACTCTGCTGCACAGAAAACCACCAACCACCAAACCCACAGTGCACTATGTAGCTGTATGAGGCAAAGGAAGGAAGAGGGGAGTTTTCTGCGTCCGCTTATGAGTTTTAGGTCGTCAAGATAGTGGCCGCGTAGTTTGGATGCCTGTACTATATGTTAAACAGAAAGGGTTCAGTGTATGTTCGTGTCATTCGTTACCCTGCATGCCCGTGGGACCAAATTCCTGTCGTGTGAGGAAGATGGCGTGGTCGTGATACTCAGCATCCCCTGTGTCCTGCTTCTGCTGCAGGAAGGCCCAGCGACACACATTCTCCAGACTCTGAGATGGGTTCCCGAGTTCAATCAGACTCATGGACTGGAAAGACACACACACACACACACACACACACACACACACACACAGAAAGTGAAGAGAGTATAAAGATTATACAAAAACAGGGAACTAAACCTGCATCTGGTACAGCAACATTGTATTCAACCCTGTAGGGGGCAGTGTCACAATGTTATAAATTATCAGCACATCTCGCAAATTGCTGAGGTGTACAGCACACACACTCTCTCTCTCTCTCTCTCTCACACACACACACTCCAAAAGATCCACAATAATCACACAATAATGCTTAGAATCCCATAAACTTAATGCTTTCAATGATGAACATGAAACTGAATACAGGGCTGCCTGTTAATGAGCAATGCACTAATAATCAAAAACATGTCCAATTACAGAATATTTACTTAAATTAAATACATGCTACTGACAGCTGCACAAACACCGTGATGCCAGCAATTCCTGCCATTCACTTTCACCTCTCATTTCCTTCCTAATTAGGATCTCTGCTCCTTTATCGCCTTGGTGTCTACATTTCCTCGCTGTTTTCACACGTGCACAATGCACAGCTGAATCAAACTGCGAAGAGTGTGTCTCGTGTAAGTGTGCTGCAGAGAAGACATATGGCCTGCCTCTGCACAAACGCTCCTCAGACAGAGTGCGCTGTACAAGTGCGTGCGCGCGCATGTGTGCTTTATCATGTTCATCAGGTGCTCGTGTGTGCTTCAGTGTGTTTTTATGAGCTTTAAAGATGCATTTGTAATTGTGTGATATGTGTACATGTTGTGCTGGAGTATGTGTGTGTGTGTGTGTGTGTGTGTGTGGGTGCGCCTGCATTCAGGGTCACATAGCCAATCTGCAGGCTGTCTGGGTGCAGCTCTGTTGCCACGGTAATTGGGGATGATGGACAGCCGGAGCTTTGGCCGAAGCTGCATCGGGGCTGGTCCAGAATGACCAATGTAGGAGTGTGTGTGTGTGTGTGTGTGTGTGTGTGTGTGTGTGTGTGGGTGTGTGTGTGTGTTTCCAAGGCCCCACTGCGACTGTAGACATGTAGAAAGGAGGGGAAGAGATAAGACTACAGCAGCATAAATGTATCACAGAGCACCTATCCAGCAATAAAACCATTTGTTGGGTAATCCCTGCCCTCTCTCGCTTTATCTCTCTTTCTGTCTTCTTCCCTTCAGCACAGACAAGCAGATAAAGTTACAGGCAAGCAGAAAAGGATGCTAACCCCATCGTCCGGTCTCTCTGTTTATGAATGAGGGAGGGCTATCATTGATTGTTTATCTATGCCTGGACTTCCCATGATTCTGTGCTGCAGCCTACTGGGAGGAAGGTTGATTGCATAACGGGCAGAGTTTTTGTGTGCTTTGGTGCTGAACTGTGAAGGCGTGCGACTTGGAAACACTCCCCTGGGATGCTGCATGCTTTTAGTTCCTCTTTTGCTCAGTCCACTGGAATAACAGGCTCCGGGCATCAGTGTGTGCTGATGTGTGCACGCGTATATGTGTCTGTTTATGAGTGTGTGTGTACGACTTTGCTGTTCTTACTGTAGGTACTTAAGGCGGTTGTCTCAGTCGACTTTTCAAAAGAACTTGTGTCTTGTCCGGTCTTACCTTGCCATAGCCAAGCATGATGATCCGCACCAGCACCACATTGATCTTTGCTCCCAAAGACTGGTCATGGTAGATCTCATTCACCTGGAGTCACACAGAGAAACACAAGACAGAACAAGACTGTAAAAGAAATACAACAAAATAATATCTAAAAGTAATAAATATCCTTTGTGGATGACTTACAAACCAATAATGAGAACAACTCTAAGTTGTGTTGTTGGTAATCCATTAATTAATGTTCATAAGTGCTTTCTCACTCTAATAAGCCATCAGATCTGTAGTTAAATAAATGTCAAGCGTGTCATAAGTGAAGGATAATCCATCAAGTTTGTATAAAGAAAAGTTATGAATATTAATTTAAAAAGTTAAAGGAATAGTTTGACATTTGGGGAAATGCCCTTATTTGCTTTCTTCTTTGAGAGTTAGATAAGAAGATCACCACCACTCTCATGTGTGTATGGTAAATATGAAGCTATAACTCGAAGGTTAGCTTCGATTGAGATCAAGACTGAAAACACGAGTGGACAGTTAGCCTGGCTCTGTCCAAACATCACAAAAGTTGCCCCTGAAGCTTGCTAACTAACTCGTTATAGCTTCTTTGTGTATTTCATACAAAAACTGAAAACTAAAAAAATAACAAGTTGTGGTTTTACAGGGAGCTATGAGTAAGGAGCAGCCGCTGAAACACACCTTGGCAGAGTGTGTCGGCCAAAACAGCTGGTTGTCTGTGGATCAGGGCTGCATGTCCAACCAGGTGATCAAATATGATTATCTGTTGTAATGCTACTGGATGGGGAGGGGGAAAAAACTGTAAAAGCTGAGATTTGGGGTTTATGACATGCAACAACAAGGGAAACTGTTATCTTTCATGTTTGTTTTGTTAGTTGTGCCCACTAATGTCAATCTCACTTCTACATCTGTTCCACCGATCCTATCACATCTACTGGCATCAAAACAGAAAGGAAGTGGTAAGTAGTGAAGCCCGCCTTTTGCTTGATTTGACTGACTGCTTGGCCAAGCGTGACATTGACGAGTGGTTTGACTCCTTGCATGTTGCAAAAGTAGTGCATGCTAGGTGCTCGGTACCATAAGGAAACAATGGTTTTGCTACTGACATGTTTCTAGGGTCTCATCTTGGTATCATTGACTATTTCTTGGGTGGGTGCAGTGACTATCTAGAGTTACTATGATAATCAGCTGATGGATGCATTTTCTTTTAATTATCTGGAATAAAATAAGTGTATTTCCCACAATGCAAACTTAAAAATTGGGTTTTTGCACAGATTTCCATAAAGTAATTAGAGATTTTTCCACAACCTATAAGCCCAAAAATGATTTTAATGAATGGCTTATAATATAATTCTAAACCCTTTATCTATGACAGCGAATAAAACCATTCATGGCAAATGTGCTATGAGATATGAGAGACTAGAAGAGAAGGAATCCAAACCCAGTTTCCTATGAGCACAAATAGAGAGGAGATGAAGGAAGAAAGATGCAAAGGAAGGAAAGAGCCTAATGCAAGGAAACAAGGTAATGTGTGACAAGGGAGATGCAGAGAGCATTATACTTTTGAAAAAACAGAGAGAGAGAGAGAGAGAGACAGAGAAAGAGAGAGAGCAAGCAAGAGTAAGAGAGAATAGAGAGAGAAGGGTAAATTGGCGCAGGAGTTGAGGCCTGCTGTCCTCAGTGGCTGTGTGCGGTGCCTAATGAGGCAAAGGGATGTAAAAACAGACAGCAGTAATGAGATGGCTGATGGACACGCTGTGGAGAAAGAGACACATACACCTACACACACAGACACATCCACACACACACACACACACACATTGACACACACACACACACAGGTACAGAGATGAAGAACAAAATTGCAGACACACCCAGCAAGGGGAAGGAAGAGTTGAGGAATGCTACGAATAGAGACATAGAGGCAGAGGGACAGAGACATGGAGCTGAGGAGAGAAGGGAGAAGGAGCAAGGAGGCAAAGTGAGAGAAGAGCAGAGCTTGAAAGGGAGTGGAAAAGATGCTTTCTTAGAAAACAAATGTAGCATAGAGCTGCGGCAAAGGGTTTTTAAAGAAGAGAGGAGGCATTTGGAGTAACCTAATGCTCCGTTCCATACGTGGTGTAAAGTCGGAAATTCCAGCATCCTATTAGGAAAAATCCAGTGGAGGAATCCTTCGAGTCAGAATCCTAATTTGTTAACCACAAACCATCTGGAATAAATATTTTGGATTGCTTCAACATATAAACATGGCTGAGACGTAAAGCTTTACATCAGCTTCTTAAACCTCAAAATAAAGTCATGTTTGGTTTTCAGCTTTGGCACTTGTATTATTAGAAGCACATGTGTGGTGAATGAGAAAACATACTAACTTAACCTTCTGAAATGTAAAGTTTATAGTTGCCAGCATTTGAAGCTAAGTAGCTAGTGTAGCCAAATATCACTCACATGACATAAGCCGCTTAAGTGGAAGACATTTCACGTCAGGGAAGTCAAAGCTTCAGGGCATCCATTTGTTGGTTTTCCAAGCTGGAACACTAAAACTAATGGAGGCTGCAATTAGTCTGTAAAAGTAACTGGGACTTTTTGACCTTCAACTATGAATGGAGCAGAGCATTACGTGAGGGAAAGGAAAGAGTATTACTTGTGTGATCATAAGGTATTTTAAGGCAATACAACCACACCAGCAAATGGTCAAATGATGCAGAAGAGACTGGGACTTCTCTTGTATGAGTCAAAAACACTTTTATGCACTTTTATAATGTATCTTTTGACAAACCCTCCCTGTCAACCTTTTGGCTCAATTTGTCCAAAAAGCCCAGGAAGTCCTGCAGGACTTTGATTACTGAGACATATTCCTGTTGGACAATTTGTACATTTTATAACTTTTCTCTGTGTAGCAGAAATAATACTATTTGGCCTTTAGGGGAAAAAATAGTCAATGTAATCATTGTGATACAGACGGGAGAAATATTAAGATTGTTAGTGTAAAAATACAAAATGACAAGTGAAATTCCTACATTCATAATTCTGAGATTTCTTTCAAAACACACTGAATATGTTGGAAAATAGTTGCTGTAAACGCTATATCACTGAAATGTGGAGTTAGAGGGTTTTTTGGGCGGTCCTAAAATTATATTTGCACAGCTGTATATAATATTTACAATATACAAAGTTGTTCGGTCTGAGAGTTTCAGAGTGAGGGATGCAAGAAGACACAGACAAAAAGTTTTCCTTTAGCAACCTTCAGCTCTGTGTTTTGGATTCTCCTTTTACCCATTAAAAAAGATACAGAGTTGCTAAGCAACCACCAAACAAATACAGAGAGTTCTGTTGTCTTCTCAGTTTAACCCTGTGTGTGTGTGTGTGTGTATGCACGTGTGCATGTGTGTGTGTGCGTGCGTGCGTGCGTGCGTGCGTGCGTGTGTGTGTGTGTGTGTGTGCGTGCATGTGTCTGCAGTTTTCATCTTGCCTGTCTGTCTGGCTACCTACGGGTATTTCTGTCTCTCATTCGGTTACATTTGTCTCACTCCCTCGTTATCTTGGCAAGCTGAAGTATAAGTGAGGAAGTGACACACAGTAACTGTGTGTGTGTGTGTCTGTGGTGTGTGTCTGTCTGTCTGTCTGTCTGTGTGTGTCTGTGTGTGTGTGTGTAGCTGTTTTTGTTTTCTGAGATGACATGGACACATGGGTGGGTCAGTTCACACTTGGCCTGATCCAGCCTGTTTCCTTGGCAACTGTTAGGCCAATTAGGAGCGGTTGACTTGCAGGTGACCTCGACACCCCAACTTCCATTCTTATGCAACACACACACACACACTCCCACATATGCACAGTGGTAGGTTATTGTCCTTTTGGTCACAACTTGTGACAACTGTGTGTGCATAGTTGTTGGACACGCCACAGACAGATGATGTGCACCAGAGGACAGATATGGCAGCTTTCATAACCGTAAAACAATAATGACTGACAATGTGCTTATCTATGCGTGCACACATAAACACCCACACTCAGAATACACACACACACACACACACATACACAGAGCTCCTCGTTAACAACCATACAGGCATGTCTTTCATTAATGCTTTTGGCTGTGCTCTGCCGTTCTTAAGGGCGATGCCACGTGTCATCACTTCCTACAGGTCGCCTAGATTTGTCTGTCTATCTGTGCAGTAACTAATGCAGGCCTACAGGTCAGCAAGGCACAAAATCATTACTATCAGATAGATAATGCAGCCAGGGCCTGTCACTTAACTCTGCAAGCAGGAGGACGAAATGAAGAGAGAAGGGAGGAGAAAATCGGCAGAGGAGGAGCAAGGAGTGATATCAAAGACACAGCAATCAGTAATTGTTTAACCACATAGATGCATAATTTGATTAAAGAGTGTTTATATTGTTTATGTGCATGATAATTGGAATTATAGGCTTGTTTTACTCATGTTTACACAACAACAAAACTCCTGTTAATAAACCTTTAGCGGCATCGGAGAATATTAATATCCCGGTGTGTTTACAACCTGTCAATCCGGTTGTTTTTTGAGTTGTGTTTAGAGATTAAATTAAAATCAGAAGCATGAAAAGGGAGTACGACGCTGGGGAATACAAAGCGAGCGCTCTAAATGAGGGAGGCATGGTTCAGACTGAAACGCAAAGAGACACAAGCAGTTCAGTCACAGGGCAGCGAGTTACATCCACAGGTTCACGTGTACAGTATTACAATATCTTACTTTATATATTCAAATATATATTCAGATGACATGTATGGTATGGATCTGTCTATTTCTGTCCATTTGTTTGCCCTTACTAAGACTACGGGGAGTAGTAATGAGCTCATAAAGGCTTAAAATACATTCAAGCTGACTGTGTGATAATGTGAATATTTTCATACAGTGAGCTCATGTGTTTTAATCAACTCTTCATGGAGAGAAGGCTCCATTTAATAGGCTATTAAAATTTGTTAGGAAACAATTATGAAAAAATAAAATATGCATTAAAAACACTCTCAGCTGCTGATGAGACAGAACTGAGTCATCAAATAAAATCTGGCTAGAGTGCCACATAAATTAGATAAGACTTTGGACAGCTTTTCTACATCTTCTTGTCACCACACACGGGAATATTTAAAAACCAGAATTTGAGTTCTCCGTGTGACAGCGCTCCTTACATTTCTGTGACACTTCCAGCTAACAAGGTGTCTATTATTACCTGGACTACCTCTTCTTTCCCAGTTCTTCCTACCACTTATTAATATGACTTTTCACTGCCTGCAGAAGCTTTGGTAAAGACAAGACTGAACAATCTGCACCAATTCCAGACAGCTCTTACAAAAATGATGCGTATCACATGCTGGAGGCATAAAGGTGCAGACAAAACACCTGAGTATACCAATATGCATCATTAAAATTAAACATGCACACACACACACACACACACACACACACACCTCCCTCATCAGCAGTAACAATTCATATCCATGGAGAGTGTGATTAGCACTTAGCGCCACCGCTCTAAAGGTCTCCATTAATATGTGAGACGGGCAGGTAGACAGACAGATCACTTTTGGCTACTAAATCTATCACCATGATGTTCTCCACAGGAAGATTACTGCACAATAGCCTCCACTTGGCATTTGGCACACAGCATATTTTACAGGATTTACCACAACATTGTTGCTACAACACTCTTGTTTTTTAAGAGCCCATATCAGCCCACTTTGTCAGCAACCTGCACGGCCCACCATTTCTCCTTTCCTATTTTTCTATTTGTCTGTTTTCCCCTTTTGTGTTGCTCCCTCTACACCCCCAAAACAAATACACCTTTTTTTTTTAGGTCTCATTTCAATCATCTCCTGCATCTATTCAACAATGTTTTTTGCATCTCTGATTTATTTTTTCTTGTTTGTGTACTTACACTCAATATAAAGTACGTCACACACTAATTCAACTTTAATGCCAATGTTCGGTCTGTTGTCTTTCAATATAAAATGATCCCACATCACTGAAATACTTCATTTAACAGATATCTCTGCTTTCATTTATTCTTTTTTGTGGATTTCTTTTTGTATAAATTATCTGCACTGTATCTAAGAATACATGTACATTACTTTGGACATTGAGCTGTAAATTTACATACAATTGCAATATTATTTTCCGTGTACAAATGTACACAGATTCTATGGTGACAGGGTCGCAATCAGGTCCTTCAAATTTGTTTCTCACTGCCGTACAAGATGACTCATAGAAATGTTTTCCGATCTGCCACCACGATAGACCAGGTATGGTTAAGTTTAGACGTCTAAAATATTTTGTTTATGATGAAAAACTGTGGTCATAAAAGAAACAAAAGGTTGAAACGGTGTTAGGAAACAGGATACAAACAGTGATGTGATCTTTTCATTCAGGAAAACCAGTTGTCCAGCTTTGCCTTTAATCCATCACATCAGATCTCTTGAGATATCTTCATAATAACTGATTTTTTGTTGAGTGAGAGAGCGAAAGGAGAAAGAAGTAGAAAAGTTGTTGTCTGTTTATTCCTCGATCATCTGACATTTATCCGTTGTTTAACCTATTCAGTCACACGTTGTCATACATTTAACCTATTGTCTTTTTGGTTTCACAGTGTTCATGTTTATTTGTTCTCATGCGCATTCTCATCCACTGATGTAATTTGAAATGATTCATGAATAATTAAACATCGTGGTGTGAACCCATTCTTCTACACTGATGCAATTGAACAAAAATGCAACATGGGCGATGGGAGGTAAACACATGGGAAATGAGTGGGAAGCAGAATTACCAATACACACATCTAATTCAACAAGCACACACACACACACGCACACACTCCGGTTGAACTTTGCTTTTGCAGGATTTGGTGGTTTTCTGTGGGAGCACTTTGATGTCCGGCAGACAGCAGTACCAACCCTCTATCCTCCAACACGCACACGCATACTTGAAAGACAAAATTGTCCGGCTTGACCCTTAAATGACTTCAGCAGTCGTTCAAACAGACAGGCAAAAAGACAGAGAGGGTTAAAATAAACTTTGACAAACAAAGCGTATATTGTAGTTTTACAGGATAACCTTTCGCACTGAAATGCAAGTGCTTTACTTTCCTTTGAAGGTGGCTGTACAACAGCGTTAAGAGCTACTGCAACAAAAGACAGAGGATCACTTCACACACACATACAGAAGCCTTTCTGTCAGATATACTCAGCTCAGCCTGGAAGTAATCAGAGTAACTCAAAAGGGGAATTTAAGGAGAGACGAACAGGTGGAAGCAGGAAATATACTGGGATGGGAGAGGAGAGACGACATCATGACATAACTGTAAAAAACGACAACAACAATATCTTCTTTCAAGGAAAGGGCATTAAAAAGAAGAAAGGTATTCCTATCTTTCTGTGTGGTTAAAAAGACACTATTGCAACAACTCAAAAAAACTCCATGAAGCGGTAAATAAAATGTTTTACTATTATTATTACTGTTATTATATGCCTTTAGAGGGCACCTGTGGAAAATATACTTTCAAATCTGTATGCCTTCTCATAAACCTGTGCTATCACTCACATTATACTTGGAAAGTTTTTTTAACATCGTTGTTGCCATAAACCACCCAAGTCAGGGAGGAGTAACGATGCAAAAGAGCTCAGAGCAGAGCGACTCGGTGCTGCTGAGAGACTGGGAGAGTGAGAGAAAGACAGAGAGGGAAAGAAATAAAACATAGAGAGAGAGAGAGAGAGAGAGAGAGAGAGAGAGAGCGCACACCCATCCTGAAGTGAGCAAAGCAAACTTTCAAGAAGAAAGTCGCCCAGATGCCATGCGTGGGAGGCAGCCCTTATTTATTTATTTCTGTTTATCTGGCTGTCAGTAATTTATTCCGAACGCGCTGTTTAAAATACTCCTTCTCCCTCTGTCTCTCCATCGCTTCCCCACAGATTAGAGGGGGGCTGCGACAGGGCTGCGAATCCCCTTCTCCTATATTGTCTGACAAATATCTAAAAGGGGAGGCAGAGCGGCGGCAGCTCTTGTTCTTTCTCAAGCGCTGAGCTGAGACAAAGAGGTGTGGCAGGATTTGTTGCTGTATACTTGCACCTGCTTAACAGTCGGAGATTGGTTGCGTGCACAGTGGGTCTCAATACAAGCGAAAGCAAACAGAGGCGTGCACACAGACAGACGCGCACACAAATGTTGCACGCGCACGCGTACAAAGGCAGAACTCTCTCACCATGGGTTTAATTTGCAAAGATTAAAGTCTGCAGTGTGTTCGCAGCAACACACACACGTAAAAACAACTGGGAGTTTGAGTGCTTGGCTAAGTGTTGTGGCCTAGAGCATACTGCCTGCTGTTTCTGCATCTCTCTCTCTCTCTCTCTCTCTCTCTCTCTCTCTCTCTCTCTCTCTCTCACACACACACACACACACAAACACACACACACACACACACACACACACACTCACAATGAATGATGACATGACACAAAGCCTGATGAAATGATATCTAGGAGCCCCTTCAGAGTGCAGGGCTCACCTAACACACACACACTCAACAAATGAAATCTCATCATATTCAGATAGAGAAGAAAGGATTACCTGCGGCTGATTGCTGGATGAGAACATGTAGAAAGGGAATTGAATCCTCATTCAGTCGTGTGTGTGTGTGTGTGTGTGTGTGTGTGTTTTACTCTCTTTCTTTGACCTCTCTCTGACTTACTTCCCATTTAACTCAAATGGATCAGTTTTCCCGTTTAATGATTTCTTTTAAGGAAGACAACAGACGTCATTTTGGGGCATTCGGGGGTGATGGGTGAACACGACGATGCATTTATATGCTGTGTGCTAGTAAACTGTGTGTAAGATGATATATCTGAGATGAAAAATAACCTTAAATGTCAGCAATTTATGTGACAGGTGCCTCAGTGTGTGTGAACTTACAATGTTCATGAGCGTGAGCAGGTACTTTTGGACGTGCTCCTTGCCGTGAAACTGGACCACAGAGTCGTCGACGCCCAGCAGCACCTCGATGTTGTAGGCCCTGTCCAGGCTCTGTCTGCGCATTCGCCCTGCTCGGGTGTGGTTGATGCTCTGCTCCACACCACGGTACAGAGACTCCAGGTCCATCAGACCACCGAGATCAGCACCTGGAGACAGAAAAAAACGTGAGTTTTGCAATGAGACAGGTATTTAAGGTATAAAAAACGATACATAAACTCACAGGTTTGATTCATGGATGATGGTGTACAAATCTTATTAAACAGCATTCAACTAATTCTATGTAATTCTCCACAAGGATGGTTTATTATGACAATATAAGCATGTAATCTGTGATAAACAGCACCCAGCCTGAAGCTTGAACAAGCACCAGGTCGTCCAGCTTTATTCGGTGGATTAAACCTGCCAAAAATGTTTTACCAGCTGAGCAAAACTCAGACTACAGCAACAATCTCTGCAGACCTGCACCATGGTGGCACAATGTGTATCCACAAAGTTATTGTAAAGAAACAGCTCACAAACTAAAGCACAATTAAGCATGTCTTGAAGATAGCTCAGATTATTATGCATTGCCCGTGTTTCTTTAGCAATAGCTGCTTTCATGCTTGTGTGTCTCCACATACAGTATCTGCCTCTCTCTATGGTGTTACGGTGTTTCGAACACTTTTGCGGTGTACGTGCTTAGCGTGTGCTTATTTGAGCGCTTGCATGTCGATGCCTGTGTGTCCGTCTTCCGTTTTCCTTGTTCGAAATACCAGTCGATGGGAATCGAGCATGTGTATCCCCTGTAACCGGTGGTAACGGTGCGTCAATCCTACACAGATCCTCTCCTAATCAACCAAATATTTCTACTCCCATCTGAATAAAAGCAGCAGATGGTGCTTGCTAAACACATGGATTAAGACAGCTCCCTCACACAGGGGCTGCCCACCCTGCTCTTTTCTTGGCTTGATAAATGGTATGAAAAAGTAAATTGCGCAGAAAAACTCAACTTTAAGGTTATTCTACAGGAAAGTGTTCAACCTACAGTAGGCTGGACTTGTTTAGATCAGTACTAACTTCTCTGGTTTTGCCTGCATTGGTATTTTAGGCAGCATGTTGTTATATTCTTCAGACATTTAAAAAAAAAAAAAGCAGACTGACTCCTGAATGACTGTATTAAGTTTTTTAACGTCTGGTCTCATTCTGTTTCTTCTTTTCTCAGCAAATAGTTGGAGTCAGTGAGGATACAGAAGATAAATTGTGCTGTCTCCAGAGCCAAGGCCATCCTCACTCGCTGTCCTCCCTCATACTCCACCCCTCCCCCTCTCTTTTCCACCGTCATGGTATGTAGACAAAGCGTTGCCTTGCTTGTACGGAAGCTGTTGAGGACCAAGTCATGCAATCTTGAACATGCGGTCTCACTGGAATCAACACAGAGCTATCCTCCTTGACACCAGCCAAGGCCTCCCACAGCCAAGGATGACACACAACACAGCTCATGGAGCGGCGTGTGTGTGTGTGTGCGAGTGTGTATGCAGGTGCTTGTGTGTAAGCGCTGTGTGAACAAACATTTCCAATTGGGCTATAAATCACTGTTCCAGCAGGAGCTTTAATTTAGTTGAAGCTTGGGTGTGGGGCCGACTAACTGTAAGGCTGCTTTTGACTGTGGAGCTTTATTTAGAGGTGCTGGGTGGTGAGTTAATTCAACACGTGGCATGAGAGGACAGTCAGAGCGCCTGTGTTTTGACACATACGGTTTGAAGAAGTGTTGAGCAGGGGGTAAAGAACAAGATGCAAGAGGAAGATACAAGGACGACAGGGGGAGAGAAAAAGAGAGATCTGCCACCTTGTCTCCCAATCAGCAAGGGGCATCCCGCTTTCCCACTCCCTCTTATGCAACGTTTCCAAGGCAACGGGCTCATGGGTAAAACAACGACCGCGTGGCTAATATTGGCTCCTGAGTCGCTAGCAGAATGAATCTGGAAGTCTGAATATGATCCCATATCTGCCCACATTCCAGTGAGTGACAGAGTAATACCCACACAGAAAGAGAGAGCGAAACAGTCGGGGCAAAGATGGAGGATAATATAGAGAAAGAAAAGAGACGATGAGAGGAGAATTTAAAGATTTTTGCAGCACGTACTTTTGTTCTGTTTCACACACACACACACACGCAGCGAACATTTCTTCTCCTTGTTAGTAAGAGGAAGCCAGATTTAAAGCGTGTGTGCTTCATAACAACCCTTGGCTCTTCCTAGTTATAGCTGCCTTTAACGAGCCTTATGTCATAACCACACCATCTGCTTTTAAAGACAGGTCCGGATATTTTTACCTTTTGCTTATGTAATGTTGATACAAAACAGAGAGAAAAACACTATTGTGTTCTCACTTTTAACTCTGTGCCTTCACAAAATTGCATTTGCCTTGAAGACTGCGAATGAGACAATGCAGGGACATTGCATAACACGCGGCCACAGCTGTACGGTAAGTGGAAGGGAAAAAAAAAAGTAGGCATAACTCAAAGTGACACTGGTAGGAGTGGAAAACAAGACGCGACTAAACCAAAAAATGTTGATCGGGACACGACTCGGGTGGCGTGCTCTAACTACTTTAACTTCTAAGTTTCATCGCACCTCTGTCCTTGCTTACACTCTGCTAGAACACTAATTTTTTTTCTTGCTTCGGCTCTTTTGGAGCAAGTTTTTCAGACAACGCTGTGGAGGAATAAGGTGCAAGAGAGATTGAGGGAGGCGGTGAGGGAGGTGAGAGGTAGAGCTGAGGGGTGTGATGGATGAGAGAGAGAGATGAGAAGAGACCAGAAGGACCTTGGGTGTTGTGAGTTTCGCTTCAAGCTATCGCAGTGATCGAGAATATCACTTGTCTTGTAGATGCATCCGAGTCTGTCTGTGTGACAGCGGACGAAGCATGAGGACGCGTTGCCGCATTTCTCGCAGCAATAACTTATATTAGCCTCTTAACTGTTATCACTCAACCTACAGAGAGGGGATTGATCATAACAATCTCCATTTCTCTCCTCTTTCCTCTTCTTCTTCCCACACTTTATAGCGTACCTGCACACACATAACCCTTCATGTTCCCTCCTACCTAAAACTTTTCTTCCCATTTCCTGCCCATTCTCAATCCTCATTTACATTTTTTCACGCTCCTGTCTGTATCCCTTTATACCCCGCCCCTTACCTCCAACTTCTCCACACACACGGCCCACTCTTTTTCACATTCAGGTGGGGTATAGAGCACGGCCTTATTAGGAGACAAAGGTTCTTTGTCTTTCAACCTTTGCAAAATGTCAAGAATGTCTGGTTGTCCACTGAATACAAGGTGGAGGGGAGGAGGGGAGGGCGAGACTATAAGCCACAACAAGAGAGCGAGAACGAGGATGATAATTCAGGTCAAGCCACATCTTACTACTGAGCAGTGGTCTTTGGTTTTAAGATGACTGTTTGGCAGTCAGGTGTGGCACATTGCTCTAGTCTGCATTCAGGAGCTCTACTGTATAAAGACTGGCTTTGACCTTATGATGGTCACTCTGCCCATCAAGGTGGGGGCAGCGGGGGTTGGTTGGTTGGCAATACATGCTTTTTAGTAACATCCAGACATAAAAGAAATAAAATAAACAAGGTACAGATTCAACTAAAGTCATCACAGGCAGGTGGAGGATTATTATTGAGAATGGTCAGACCGGGTGGGTGGGGTCGCAGGAGTAAGATGGATATATCCAGAACTCTGGATGCTCTGCATCACCCAATCTCGCTCCTGTGACCACCTCTGTCCTCCAGACACTCCCAGAACAGATTCAATTCAAAGTCCACCTAACCCACAAACCCCTACATAACCAGGTCCGCTGTTACCTCAGTGACCAGCTCCACCACCACCGTGCTCCAATCCCACTGCCTCCACTCGCCCACCTCCTGTTTCCACCTCTTAGGAACAAGCACTGGGCTGACAGAACCTTATTTGATAAATTTACTGTATTGTTTCAGGTTCTGAAATTAAAATGTGTCCCATTATGAAATAGTATTATGAGAATTATATTAATCAGATGAAAATTTGTTATTATTTGTTGCATACACAAGTGAATTTTCCCTCAGGATTTTCCCTCAGGAGTGATTAAAATCTTTGGTTTAGTGTATTTTGGAGATGTTTCTGACACAGTCCTTACTCATGAGTGGTGGCAGGCGGAGCGGAGTTGGAGAACTCATTAGTGCTCACCTGAGTTCAAGGCTGTCAGCCCACAGGGAGGCGCAGAGTTAACCACACACGTGAACTAATTTACTTACAGGCACGTCTTGGTCACATAGCTCAGGGCATGGACATTTTGTTTCCCTGGTGACAGTTTTATGGGCTGTCATGGTGATGAGTGGCTCGGACAGCGGATTGTTAACACTGCTGCTAGCATCTGGGCAAGTAGCAACATGCCACGCTGTCCCACACAATGTCCCCGTACTGACTGCTCATTATTTCTAAGCTGCCATATGACAGCTGTAAAGGCAACAGAGTGTGGAACACATAGTGAACGACCCTTCCCATAATCACACTGCCGTTAATTATTTAGATTGGCAATCAGCAATCTAATTTTACATGGACAGCTCCCTGAAGACCATAATAATTATTCATACATCAAGCTATGAACTTTGTCCATTTATTAATAAGTGCTTTAGGTTAGGGCTGTTTATTTTTAACCGTGATTTCTACAACGCTGATGAGATGTTTGGAGTGGTCGAGCTTCGGCTGCGTTTCATGTCCGAGGATCCATAATATTTAGACTGATGTGTTATATCCATCTGTGCTCCCTGAAGTGGAGCAGTGGACCATTTTTAATATTGCATGAAGCAGCCTTTATAATCAGCAGGCGAGAGGGCCACCTATCCTCGCCACAGCTCGGTGTGTCTATGTGGATTTCTGGTGGTTCGGGAGACAAGGCAACCTTTAGCTATTCCCTCTTGCATAACTGCCTGTCTGTTAGAGACACACGGGGCTGGTGGCTGCCGGGGAGGTGCTGTGGTGCACACCAATTCCCCCTTGTGTCTTGCTGTACCATGGTTTCATTAGCCGAGCTGAACCACTTCTTCATGAAGTCTATGCATGCCGAGTTACCTACACATTCATAATGCAAGGCCACCAAGTGAAATAATGCTCTGCTGTGAAACTGACAGAAGTCACACTTATGATTGCACATGTTGTCACAAATGAGCTCAAACTGAGTGGCGGTATTTCTGACAAGCCACTGCCTTCTTTCTGACAGTGACCGCCTCTTGTCAGGGTCGATAATTACAGCAAAGAAGAACAGCCCATGTAAACACTGCAAACACATCTCAAAACACAGTAATCCAATCACTGCCATCCACAGAGGCAATATTGTTGGCAAAGATCAATTATGTCCCCAAACTCTCTCTCTCTCTTCGCTCTGTGGTTGGATCTACAGAGCTCGATGTAAACTGGAGAGCCTTAGTGTCCAATAAGACAGCAAAGCCAGGCTGATATAGGGCTTACTGCAGGTCTCATCCAGTCTGAAACTGACCCGTCTGAGTGCCTGTCTGCCCGTTCTTTCCCATGTCTGTCTACATCTGCCTCAGAAAGCCAGACATTTATAAAGGTCTCTTATGAAATCAAAAAGTACGAAAAGATTTCCAGCCATGACAGGTCAGTGAAGATAAACACATAACAGCGTGAGTATGCAGAGTACCGCCTATGTAGACAAGGCACATTCTTCATCTACATCTCTTATTACTGTCTTATCAAGCTCCACTGCTTGTCTACTTTAAGAAAACTTGTACAGCTATGAATCAATCTTACTGGGAAACGGTGTGTGCATCAAGAGGGAGATAAAGAGAGAGGGGCTGACAGCAAAGTGCAAGGTCCGGCTCCCTTAGTACTCATAAATCTCAGCAGAGACAGTCCCTCGCTGGCTTGAAGGGTTTGTGGCCCCCTTGCCACCTCTTTCTCCCAACCCTGCAACCCCTCTCAGCCTGTCACCTCTCTCCTTCTGTAACCTCATCCTCTAATCTCACAGTATATATCAACCCTGTCATCCTAAAAATTATGTTCATATACTAATTTTCATCCGAATATACGTTTGGCTGCATGGATTATGTTTCCATCAACATAAAGAGGATGTTCATGTCCTATATGCAGCATTTCATTCTGGGCAACTCTTTTTCTAGACTGTGGTCTTGGTAAAGCCTTTAAACCCGATCACTGGCTTTACGTACAGGCTTTTGGCAGATTCATTTGTATGTGAGCGGGATTTTGTGTATTCTACAACACCTTTTATGGAAAAAATTTTGAAGAATGTAAGCCTAATATTCACTTTCCTTTTAGCTCGGTGTTGCTCTTTTTAGCTGCAAAATGTTCATCAGCTAGTCTAACAACTTTGTCTGTCTCGCACAGTGGGTTTTTTAACAGCTGCCTGTTGTGGGTAAAAAAATAATGCTGAGAGTGGTTGAATCAAGATTGTAAAGCAGAAAACCCAAACCATGTGCTCATTAATGAAAAAAAAAACTTCCAGGAGCTGTAGACTTGGTTGCTAATTCTCTACGAGTTCAGCACTACAAGATACCCCTTTGAAATGACACATAGTCACCTGATCCATTGTTAATATAGACACATTGATTACAGCAACGTCCTGTGCATGTGTACGCCCAACCTGACCTCTTCCTTACAACTTCTCTGCATTAAAGGAAGGTCACATTACCAATCAAAATAATCCACACATGGATTAGTGTCTGCAATCTGTTGAAGCAGTGTTACATGCTTGTATCTCTATCTTGCTTCTGCTCTGTCCTCTGTTTGCTGGTGACCTCTGCCCTCTAGCAGACTCAAAATTGAATTGAAACTGGTTAATCAGTTTGTGATGGTCCGATAGATATAGGTCTGTTCAGATATAACAACTATACCAATAGAGACCCTTTTGCCAAAAAATAATAAAAAGAGACACAGGAAAAATAAGGAAAAAACAAATATTAAAACTCTTGTTTCGGCTCCTCTTTTTTTTGTTCCTGCTCCTATCCTCATTTCTCCTTCCTTCACCCATAGCCTCAGGAAATGTCCTGTCCTGTCCTGTCCTGGCTGTGAAGTACTCAAAGAACAGCCAACGCCAGCCACATGAGACACCCAGCACCACAGTTATTATGACAGGCCAGTCAGCCAAACATCTGTCAACCTGAGCACTGTAGGGATGGAGGGAGTGGAGGAGGTGATGTAGGTGGAGAGGGAAGGGGGAGAGCTGTAGAAGAGGGAAAAATGAGAAGGTGGATGGGGCATTGGGTTCATACCATCCTGTGACTATCAAGAGAAACCGCATGATTCCCTTTTCTGCAGCTCAACATTAGAGGAGAGTGTCTTTATTTCTTTAATTAACACCATTTGGCAGACTGTGAAGTCAGCTGGTTTGCAAAGGTTTACTGACACGCAAACAGACACGTAACACACTCTAAACGGGACTCAAGCTCAAATATATTTGGGCAAGGTGCAAATGGCAATGCCGTGGTGTTAATGCTTCAAAGGTGTCAGTCTAGATTCTTTAGTCACAGCTTCTCGTTGAGTTTATTGATGTATCTACATCCTTGTGTGTTTCTGTGGCGTGGTAACACCTGGATGTTTTGACAAGACAACTGCAGGTGGACTAGTAAATACTTGTCCCACAGGCAAAGCAGGTGGGAACAGCCAAACAACAAAAGCTACTACAACAGCTCACCTGTGGGAATGGCTGAAATAAATACTTGATGACCAGACAGGTTAAAGTTCTCCGTCTATACTAAGACCACCTGCAAGTTTTCCATCTCTTCTCTTTGCCTTCCTCTCCTTTCCTGCGTCCTTCATTTCCTCTTTTATTCATTAAACGTACCTTCGAAAGTGCTTTTGAAAGGGTAGATATGGAGTTAGAGTGGGTGAGGGAAGGAGAAAGTCTATCTAAAGGTGTGAGACAATATGTATGCAAATGTTCTCTTCAAGCAGCTCACCGGTAGATCCGAGCCCGAGCAAGCCTGCCATAGGGTGGCAGGATGAGGATTTATCATCCAATAACACCTCATCATAAATGATAATGATAAACACATAAGCCAGGCTGCAACATAGTTACGCACCATCTCTAACCTCGCTACATAAACAGGGTAGTAAATCAACAGAGATATTGTAATGTTTTAGACAATTAAGGCAAGGGGTACTTGAATAAACCAAAGACTTGGACATTGGGAGGTGAATAAAAATAAAAGTGTTTTGGCATTTAAAAACTGGCATGGAGTTATTACTGCCTAGTCGGCCCACAAACACACAGACGGAGTTGTTTTCAATTGCACAGTGCTCAAGCCAGACGGGAGAGAATTAATAAGGCACTACAGTGTATCGGTGTTACTAAATTGGCGGTGTTTCATAACAAAGTCTTTCAGTTAGTTATCAATTAGAAACAATTAAAAGAGCCATTCATCATTCTTACAAAGCTGGCTCTGTACAGGGAGCAGCACTGACAGAGCTGATAAAATGTAATCAAAACCATAATCAGCTGGCGCTCTTTAACAGAGACTAATGTTGACAGAGCTGAGGTATGTTTATGTGAAGATCACACCTCCAACTAGCTCCACTGGACATAAAACTGTGCACGTCCATCAAACAAACACATGGCCAATGAAGCACAATCTGTGCAGCAAAAGTGACAACGGGAGGAAAAACAGGACAGGAACATGTTTAAAGTCAAGCTGCGATGAAGCTTCAAAACAAAACATGCTCGAGAAATCACACAAACAAGTCCAACCCTTAGGCCCTTGGCGATCGTCAGTACAGCATGTGTCTGCATGACTTTGAAGCCATGTGCTGGTCTATCTGAGTGCATTCTGTTGATTGACATACAGTTTCCTGCATTGCATCTTTCCTGGAAAACCCTTCCCATATTAATGTCCATATTATCACTGCTTTGTTGGTAACCAAGAGAGATAGGATCTTAATGCAAAGATGCACTAGGGGAAAGGAAGCAGTATCCCACACACAATTTATCTCTGCACATCCAACTTCCCCAACTCAAGTCCCCCAGAGGCGATCGTGACACAGGGTGAGGCTACAACCCCCCCAACTCCCAGGCATATGGCTAATCAATGCAGCCTTTTCCGTGCAAAGGTAACTTTATACTTGAGAAGGGAGGATAGGGGAGCTACCAACGTGGCCTCCCTGTCTCTCTATCCTAATGAAGCTCCCAGGTAATCAAATCACTGTACACACAGGCAGATGGCCAATAAGGGAATAACCACCGGGGCTCTTTGATGGGATCACAACAAAGTTTTAAAACTTACCAGTGAGTCATTTCTCCTCTTTCTCTGCATCTATTTACCGTTAATCAAAACTAATTGTGTATGTGGCTACATGACTTTAAAATGCTCCATGTGTCATTTATTTATGTGTGCATTTTACAACACTCTCTCCACAGACACATACCGTACAAATACAGTTGATGATACATTTCATCAATTGCTGCATCCTTCATTTGCTGGACTAGATTAAAGTTGTGAAGTGAGAGGAGTCATTTCATTTTGTGTTATGTTCATTCTATGCATAAACTATGAAAGGCACCTCAAAGCTGCGCCACTGCACCACCCAAATGGCCAGAGGAAAGAAATGCTGATTTAATGAACCTTTATTACAGAAAAAAAATGTTTTGCCAGACACTGGTGCAACGTATGACATCACTTATTACTACACTGCATGACAATAATTGCTGGTACAGGTCTATCATCAGTGTAATTAGTTCCACCTGTGCATTCCTGCTATAACCACTCAAAAAAGTCTGCTGTGAAAACCTGAGAATGGATCTGCTGAATAATGCCAGTAATGCTATCAGGCTAATACAAGATAGACAGACTTTGGAAAGGGAGAAAACAAAAACAATTGTGATGTAAGTTGAATCCAAAATAGTTTACCAAGTGTCAAGTTTACTTGATTTCTCAAAGAGAAGGCACAACAGGTGGTTGGGGAACCACTGGCACAGACAGCATCAAGTGACTGGCAGCTGAAGCACTTCCAAAGATTGGCTAGGCATCTCAGAAAATCTCTGTTGGATTAATACTACAAAGGGTTAGCAGGTGCACTGGAAAAAAAAAATCTAGATCTGGAGATAAAGTCAAAGAAAAACTGTGTCAACAAAATTATGGGAGTTAAATGTCCATAGTGTAGTGGAATCTAGTGGGGAGGCTGTGTATTGCAATCAATGGAAACATAAAGCTTTTAAACGAAGCTATCAGAAGGGCATGTATATGTCTTGAATTGGTGGCTCCTTTGACTTCTATACTCAATAAACATAATTATAATATGACAGTCTGAACACTTATCCATTCCCTTCACACCAGTCAGTACAACCTCAACAGATGGAACAATGCCATTGATGTCAGTCAAAATGAAAAGTTTTGTCAAAATAAAAAAGTGCATGATGATCCATGAGGGATTGTGAGGGATAAAAGAGGGAAAGTAAACTATTATCTGCTTTATGTCAGGATGAAACTTGTATTTACACTAATCCCTTTCATAACAATAATAATCCCTTCCACAGCATAGCACTATTAACTAATTACCTTTCAATCAATATGTTAAGAATGACTCAATCAGAAAAACTTGGCATAATCTAAGGATGACTGTTGGCAGCTATACAGGCGACAGGCTCAGGGGGGCGAAACAGGCTGCTGTATGTCCTCTAGCTAGATTTAATAAAGAGAGGTTATTATAAAGGAATATTTTTCTCTCCCAATCTAGGAACTGGCCGTAAGACCTGTCTCATTCTCCTCGCTCTGCAGAGCGAATAATACCCACTAATCCCAGACACAGAAAGAGGCTGTGGGGATGATAGTGAGGACGAGAGAGAGAGAGGGCAAGAGCTAATGTCATTATTTACAGTTTTTTTTATCTTTTGTTGTTTTTTTTAATACTTTAATTTAGGTGAGTCTCATTCTCAAGAGAGACCTGTTAAGTCCTCTCTTCAACCGTTAGACCTCATCATGTTGGTCTGTGGGTGTGTGTGTGTGTGTGTTGTCACCAGAGCATGCACAGTGCGGAGGACTAGACACAGACCAAAGAGTCGCAATCCCCAGCAGTGTTCATTTAGGAGGGTTCACACTGACAGTGCGGACACACACAACCACACACACACAGGAAGCTCCCAGGCCCATCCTATCCAGTGTGATGTAATGAGATATCTGCTGTTTCCCATTCAAGCCTCTTCAATCTCCACAGAGCAAAAAACAACTAATGGAGAAGAGAGGAGAGGAAAGGGGAAGAAAAAGAGGACGCGAACTAGAGGACAAGGAGCAAAATCAGATTCCTCTCTTTCTGTCTTCCTCCCCCTCTCTGTTTAAGGGAGTAATATGTCTCCATCTCTGTCTATCCTATTGTAATGGAGTAGGTCTCACTACGCTGCCTGAGGAAATTGCCTTATAGTCCCTCTGCCCCTCTTCTATATGTGGACACACACACACACACACACACACACACACACTCACACAAACAGACCACACAAACACACACTCCCATGGAGGTGGCCCCAGTGACACTGCTTAAATATTAATGACCTGGTTCTCTCTCATTAATAATAGCTGCAGCACTGATTACTCTGTGAATACCACTGTGTGTGTGTGTGTGTGTGTGTGTGTGTGTGTGTGTGTGTGTGTGTGTGTGTGTGTGCGTGTGTTGACGTGTACGCACACATATGGAAGTGTGCCTACTCACAATGTGTGAGCCAAGTATTTGTTCTGCCTGTCACTGGCATATTACACTGTGAATCACTCCAAAAGGATTACTGACATTGCATTACGGAGGTAAATTAAATCATATTGAATTACATAACAGTGAAATTGTTAAAGGTTAATATATGGTTATAAACCCATTGTCAGTTAATGTCAATGTGTGTGTGTGTGTGTGTATGTGTGTGTTTCTGCACCGGAGACACCGGAAGAGAAGTGGATATGGAGGTTGTATGGCTAATAGGAGACATGCTCTGTGCACATGAAAAAGAATTAAACATGTAGAAGCAACACACACACACACACACACACACACAAATGCATGGACTTACAAATATACAGAAACACCCACACAGACGGGCATTCGCTCAGTTAAGCCATGCATGAGGCGTGTGAGATGCAGCTGGCTTAAGCAAGCTTAGTACTAGACACAAAACAACACAACACACACACACACTGGGGCCAACAAAAATCAGGAGTAGACATCAGTATCCATTGGGTTGTAATGGAGAACTTTGCGTCCCCCTGCTAAGAATAGCAATACTGTAGCTGAAAGAGGAGAGAAAAGGAGGCGACGGATAGAAAGAGGAGTGTTATAAGATGAGCTGTGTGTCCTTTGGTAATGATGAGTCAGCGAATTACAGTTGCACACGTGGTGAATGGAAAGCAATCAAAGAAATTTCGGACCAATTTCTGCTGGTATTTTATGAAGTTATTTGCTTGTTACAGTAAGTATTTGGTTAAGACTGCTTGATAATCATTCCTTCATATGACTAAACAGCACACCAGCTGCTCTTCCCGAGTATATCTGCTCTGTGTTTGTGTACACTGTACGTTGGTGTGAGTGCCCTGCTGTGTGTTTGTGTGTGTCTGTTTATGTGGCCAACAAACCTACAAAATTCCCATTTGCCATTTCCCTGACGAATTACATTGAACTGAATAGAGACAAGCGGGGAGAGGGAGGAAAAGAAAGAACTAGAGAGAAAGAGGAAAGGTAATCAGTGTTTAGGTTGTAATGCAGTTTCTGGGGAACTGAACGCACTGTTTAGGAGCTGAAAAGAAGCAGTCCTCCCCTCGCTCACACATACAGTCCATGCATCTTCCTGCTTTTGTCCGTCGTCCACATCCTTCACCCCTCAAGCAGAGGCACGAGTCAGACTTCAGTTCCCGATGAGCTGCCACCCTCGGGTCTCTCTGGACCTGGCTGTCGTTACCTGCATTGTCTGGGCATGGCTAATGGAAATCATCTTATTAGTGCTGTGCTAACGTCTGCTCTGGATTCCTGGGACACTCCGACTGCCCCTATTTTAATTGGCTGACTATTAATATTTAATTCATTTAAATACAGCACATCACCTTTCCCTGCGCTGACTCTGACCCTGTGGCTGGCGGCTCGGTGTGTCAGATGGGAATACAGATGGGGGGAAATTATTTTCACAGCAACCCTGCACAATATTACTTGGGATTCTTTTTTTGTGTCATAGGATGATTATGGTTTGTTTTGTCACTTTTCAACATATCAGTTTCTTATACTATCCAGTCAGCATTAACCCATTATGGGGTCTACACAACAAGGATGGGAGCCTGCTGTAGTTTGAGAGAGGAAGGAAGAAAAAAAAAAAGAATCTCCAACAGAGACAGAGAGAGAACAATCCAACTTAGATATGGACACATTCGGACACAACAAACCCAACAAACTTTGAAGTAAGATGTGGACTCGCTGTGCACTAGCTGTAAAAATTGCAGGTGAGCACGTCTCTTACTCAGAAATGCACACATACACAGACACACACACACCTGGCAGCCCTGAGGCTAGCTCCAGGACAGAACGGGTGATGGAGCTGGAGAAAGGAAAGGAAAACGCAAGGAGAGGAATAAGTTGGGAAGCGTGATATAAAAAGATGGGAGAAAGAGAAGAGGAGAGATGCAACAAATTGATTTAATTCATTTGGTAGCTAATTTAGTAAGTTATGCTACCATAAAATGCATCATAAGATCATTATGATGAATTATTGTATGCTGTGTTGGTTTTAAGGATTGTAGCTTATGTAGTGTGATAACAGCAGCAACAGACTTATCATGCAACATAGAGTCGTAGATCTTTCTGTTCATAACTCAGATGTCTTCTGCAGTGATCAGGTACTATAACTTTGATTATAGTGAAGCAGGTCTTTTACTTTTATGAACAAAGGTTGCTGAAGGTTAAATATGATATACTTTTTATTGTAAAAGTTTACAGGCTGCATTACTAACTACATCTTCCCAAGGTGACTACAAGGTGAAGTTTGCATAGTAAAAGCTGGTGATGATTTATTCTGACTTCATGTCTTCAGAGGTCTGTCTGTTTAACTTCCTCAAGTGACGTCACTTGAGTCAACGTTGGTCCGGACTGAAGACTACAGGTTCATTATTACATTAGATGGTGTGGAGTTAGAAACAAGTGACCTCACCAGCCCTCTTAGCTGCCATTGGCATAACACACCTGAACTGTGGACTGTTGAGTTGGATTGTGGGTAACACAAAAGCTTTGACAAGGAAGAAGAAAGTGTGGAGTAAACAAAAAAACACAATAACTTTGGTTCCCCTGCATCTATTTTGTCCACTGTGAGTCTGACAGTGTTATAAGAGTGCACAGCTAAATCAACTCTTTAAAGGTCCAGTGTATAAAATTTAGACGGGCTCTACTTATAGAATATTGCAGACATGGAATATAATATATCATATTTTTATTGGTGTATTATCGCCTGAAAATGAGAATAATGATAAAAATAATTTATATCTGTAGGCACTACACGTCTTCTTCCACGTTGTCACCACCATGTTGAACCACCATGTTTATACAGTAGCCCAGAACAGACAAACTAAACACTGGCTCTAAAGCCACCGTACTAGAGGGTGAGGTGACGGAGTTGCAGTCAGCAATTATACCACCAGATGCCACTAAGCCCTACACACCGGACATTTTACATTACTGTACAAGTTGCCTGCTGAGTAGTTTTGACAAAGAGTAATGAGGTATGAGAGACAAGCTGTCATACTCAGCTCTTGATTACAACTACTTCAGGAAGTATGATGTTACGATGATAGATGTGCTGTGGGAAAGTCCAATTTTGGATGCTATTTTCAGGAAATTACAGCGAGCTCTTTTCTTTCATAAGCATTTAAACGCACCATACGTCTCTCTGTGTAAGCGTATCCTCGTGTGAGCTAATATGAGATCAGAACGGGGAGACACAACTGAAATGTAAATCCCATGATCCAGTGTTTATTCATCATCTCACTCACACGCATCGTAGATCAATACTGTTCTCCGTGTGTTAGCACGACACTATATCTCACACGCTGATTACAATCGCAGCGTTCTTATTTTGCTGTGTTTCTTTGCTTTTGATTAAAACCAGATGTGACATTTGCTTTGCAGCACCCTAAAGCAAACATTTACAGCTTGGTTGTGAGACCCTAACCCTGGCAGTTCAACACCGCTAGACACACAGGACGGGGAAAGCAAACGCAGGTGATATTAGTTTCAACCCTTAGGAGAGCAGTACTTAAACAGTTTGGAAAAACTTAGAGTTATAAATCTGTAAATACAGTATGCTGTTTCCTTATTGCTGATAAGTGCAGGATTTGGAAAAATCTGAGGATTTAGAACATTATTTAAGGTCTCTAATAGACAACACAGTGAAGATACTCAAACTTGACATCGCACTCCATCGCACATCGCGCTTTATTTGGCAGCCCTAAAGGTGAAAATTGGTGCTAGGAGGAATATAAGCACAGGTAGGATTGTAATGTGACAGCTTCAGCAGTTAAGAGTCACAGGTAGGATTGTAATGTGACAGCTTCAGCAGTTAAGAGTTTGTGCACACACACACACACACACACACACACACAAACTCCTAACTGTGTGTGTGAGTCATGGCTGCTCCTGCGGCCTTTAACACCCAGTCATCTGTCATCCATCAGCTCAGCACTGCACTGCTGCCGTCTCAATCTCCTGACATAATATTGCGCACACGCACAATACTCACTTTCTCTGTGTCTCTCCTTCATTCTCTCTCTCTCTCTCTCTCTCTCTCACACACACACACACACACACACACACACAATAATAACACAATATTTTGACAACGTGCCACAGGCATTGAGTTCGAGTGGCATAGAAACACACACCGTGCCCCCACAGTTTCCCCTGATTAACGGGATGGTTTGTTCTCTTCCTCAAGCCTGGACCAATCAGACACAAAGACACAAATCTCTCCCCGCTAGTGATGCTGAAGGCCACCGGCCACTATTTATTGGCAATCTCAGCACTGACTACCCAGACAGACAGAGCAACACGCTTGCCACATGAAGACACCACCATCGTGTCTGCCTGTGTGTTTGTGTGCGTGTGTGTTTTTCAAGTGCTCTGTGTAAATTTGGCTACAGGAAATAAATATGTCCGCTGATATCATGAAATAACAGTTTCAAAGAATATTACAAATAAACACAAGATGTACTGAGGGGTCTCCTCATTTCTAGATTGTGTGGGTGTGTCAATAGAGTAGAGGCATGAAAGCCGTGATTAAAACCGATTAGAACTTCTCAGCTCAAAGAAATAACGTCTCCTTATATCTGAACAGAATTATTCCTTCTTTTCTTACCTCTCTGGTCTTAATTAGCAGGATTTAGCAGGCTTGGTGTTTTATCAGCTCAGCCAAACATTAGTAATTGCCGTGTTTATCTACTTTCAGAGTAAAAATAACCCACATAGGGAGGTTGTGACAGTGTGGCTGCTTTCACCAAAGCTGTATTCCTGTTTTGTTCACTGAAATCTGAAAACATCTCCTCATAGCAGAATCTCTTTTTCTTTTTTCTTTTCTTTTTCTCTTTAAGGCCTTGATGACAGCTTTGTTGGTGAAACATTTAACAGTGTCCCCAGGAGTTATTTTAAGATGTCTTTAATTGTTTACAGTGCTTCTTTTTTCTCCCTTTGTTTTCTCTATTTATGGATTTAACATCATATCAGCTAAATTACATATAGCCATAAACTTTAGTCAGTAAGGTCTGAACTGACTGGGAATTTTGGCACGTTGCTCCTATGTTTTTACTTCTCTTATCTGTCCTCCTCTCATTCGCTCCTCCCTTTCCTGTTGTCCTATCTTATTTATCTCCTTTGAAATCAGAGAAAATGAAAAGAAATGTGTGTAGTTATATTCTGTAATTACTTTTTTTTTCTTATCTTGATGCAACAAGAAAGTGCTCCAAGTGTTTGATTATTTTGTCTATTAACTTCCTGTCAACACTGGAAGTGGATGTGTTGCATTGTGTAGATCGACACTGGCTGCTAATGACCCTCTGCTGATAAATATCCGATATGCTTCATAATACAACATACAGCGTTTAGTAATGCCAGAGCAGGGAGAAAATAATAATCAGTGGCGGGGTCCGCCATTCGTGAACCGGATTCAAATAATATTCAGAAAAAGTGCATGTAATCCATTTCTTTTTAGCTAGTAATTGATTTTTTTATACCAACTTTTGATCCTGGTTCTAGTTTATGTGTTTATGAGACTAAGAAATCAAGTAATTGTTTTACCCAATCAACACAGGTCAACACGTTCATATCTGGGTTTGTTTAATCCGTACAAAATCCGAAGAGTAAAAATGATGGCGGAGGGTTATGCACCAGACTATTTTTGTCTGGGATCAGTGACTTCCTGGAGTCTACGCTAGTTGCCTGGCAACTGCTCTGAGCTACTGTAAGAAATAGTTTGGCATATAACCCTGTTAAACTACGAATTGTTGTTTTTTTACATGTGAGCTTTTGTGCGGATGAAACAAACGAGAGGTAACGTGGTAATTTTGGAATATTAGGACAGAGTCAGGCTAGCAGTTTCCCTCTGTTTCCAGTCTTTGTGCTAAGCTCAATTAGCTGGCTGCTGGTGATGCCTGTAAAGGCATTAGTCTGATATCAGTGTGCGAATGTTTCTCAAAATCCCAAATTATTCCTTTAAGTTGCTCTTAAAACAACCTCTAGAAATCTTGTTTTTGCTCACCTCCAGTGGTTTGACCTCTCACCTTGCTGCAGTGGTGTAGAAGTGTACTCCAGGGTGTGTCACCACACAGTCACAATAGAGTCTGATGTAGTTACAGGGGCAAGAGCACACATCTAACCACACCCAACCACACCCAGCTGAGACGCTGGACAGAGATGAAACAGACTGAAAAAAAAAGTTTAACCAGCTGCACCAACACTTTCTGCTTTTCGTCCTGGCGTTAGTTTTCTCTCTAAGATGTGTGAAAGTTGGAGAGAGAGATACAGAAAGGAAGTCGAAGAAAAAAAAAAACCCATGAATGGACAGATGGTTCGATGAAGCGAGGCGGGGACAGGAAGAAAAAAGATAGAGGTCAAAAAAATAAAGTGAGAAAGGGAGAAGAGGTTTTGAGCAGAGGGTAAGAGTAGGCGCCACACACACACACACACACACACACACACACATATGATCACAAGCCAGAACACTGGGGTTTGTCAGCTTGATTGGGAATCTTTTCAGAAATCTCCTAGAGTTCTGAGGGATGGCAGGAAATCTGGAGAAAGGGAAGGATCACAGGGGGAACGTGGGTAATATGCCAGGGAAGTGAACTAAGTTTTCTTTGGCGTCAGCACATCTGCTGTCGAAGACGATCTATCCAACTCTTTTCGCTACAGGACGACACATATGGCGAGGAGAGGTACAGTTTGCACATAAGCTGTTCTGTGACAACACAGTGGAGACATGCCACCGTGCTTGGTAATTGTCTCAGCGTGATTGTGACCACAGCTGCAGAGGACACATTACATAAAAGCAAAGGGAAGTGAAGCAGTGGCTGAATTATATCTATTACACGCTCCTTAGCTACAGATTATCCCACAGTGGAACAAACTGAATACCGTCAAACACTACAAACCGACGCTGATCAGATTTATCTAGCTTTTGATTAGTTTATTATGAGATTATGAGCATGGTTGGCACACAGAAACTTGTATTATCATAAACGTTTTGTGGAAAGTAATGAGCGGCTTTTATACTCAACATATCTGCAAACATTCACTGCAGAACAGAAAACGTTTATTCTGGATGTATCTGCATAGCAGTGTATTTTATCCTGCCAACCAAAGCACAATTAAGATGCCTGCAACCTACATAAAGGTTTTTAGTTCACCTTTTCTTCTGCGTGTGAAGCTGATTGAGCACTTGGCCTTTGTGTACTTTTTATGATTAATATTTTCATGGTTATGTTAAAAATACTTAAAACACTAATGTCAAGGAAAGATTGTGGTCTTACATGCATACAGGATACATTGATATTTTTACAGTATATTATGCTTTCCCTAATTATAATCAAGTGTTTTGGACCTAAATCTCATTCTTCATTCAGTCAGTATTATGAACTTGTCACACAATGTCACACGTCTTGGATTCGAAGAACTTAACATAACCCAAAAGAGATATTACGTTTACACAGCATATTTAGCAAAGCAAATTGGGAACTGAGATAGAAACTGGGATCCGTGTATGCACCCCTGCATGATGTGAAACTTACAAATCTATCAGTGCTTGCAGCTTCACGTGGAGATGGTTATTAGAACTGTGGCACATGTTCATTATCACCCATTCTTTTTTGGTCCTACAGAGCCAGTGTGTACCTTCCTGTTTCTGCATGTGATAACTTTGCATGTGTGTACACACATAAACATGCACTCATAGTCAACAGAATGATTTATAAATTTAGATTTCCTGGATGCAGAATTATTTAGTGTAACTGTATACAATCATATTCACTTAAAATACAAAAACAAACACACTGCTCTACACAAACATTTGGGTATGTAATCGTATCTCTTCACATTCAAATGTGTAATTTAACATTTAATTTTGCATTAATGGACTGGAAACTAAATTGTGATGTATTCTATTAAATTGCAATTAATTATGGTGTCCAATTATGTTTGAAAGACCATGTATTGCCCTACGTGACCAAATCGTGTTGCTGCTGCCACAATACACAGAGTGTGAACAGAGCCTGTGAGACGAGGAAAACACAATTAAAAAGTATCATTATGTAATTGTAGCTTTGAAAAATGAAGACTAATCACCCCGGACTGCAGTTTGCAACACACCACCACAGTGTTACAGTGTAATTGCTCCACACAGGCACACACCATTAAAGGGCAGGGATCAACAGCGTACAGGCAACCACAACATGACCCATCTAGATATGACAGTCACTCTGGTTCATTGGGTGCAGTAAACAATATGACAAATGTGTATTTTCAGCTCTTGCTAAGCTCGAAGCGGGCCTTGTGTTCTCTTCCTTGTCTCCCTCCTCTCCTCTCTACAGCCATCCTCTACTTTTATTTGAGCTAAATCTGAACACATCAGACTAATGCTACAAGACACATCAGCCAGCTCAGAGAGAGCCGAGAACTGACAACATAGGAAGATGGAGGTGATTTGAGTTTCTCTTTCCCTGCCCCCTCTCTCTTAAATATTCAACTGATCTTCATCACATTTAAAATAAAACAAACATTCATCCATAACATGCCCTACCCATTTTTAACCTATTGACTGCATGGGCTATAGATTAGTGCGTCTGTCCTCACTGCTTATGGCTAGTATTATAGCCACTGTTGAATGAAAAAGCACAGAGCTGTGTTTTTATTCAATTAAACTTCCCTAGGGTGCGCAGCAGCAAATGAACTGCAGACTAACGAACTCCCAACACCACACATCACTCTGCTAATCAGACAGCAGCCAAGAGGCGCATACTCCACTTTGACAATTTCATTCCCACCTCATGGACGTCTGCGGATTATTGCATACACAAATTCTGTCTTTGTTTGTGAAGATTAAAGAAATAAACCTTTATTCCAGCTCAGGACAGAAGAGCTGGAGAATGATGGGATACCTGCCTGTATTTAAAAAAAAAAATGCATTCATCTTAACAATATTGCATTCATACATGCATTTACTTATACAGATTAGGAAGACTATAAACAACTATTCTTCTCTACAGATGAAAATGTGAAGGTTGGATTAAAGTTAAAGTTAATGTAAACAATTTTAGATTTTAGAAATAGCAGTTTCCAACTCAAAATACAAAATACTAACTTTTTCTGGTGCTTTCAACCACATGACATCTGTTTATATCAGAGGTCAGCAGCTCTTAGGGATTCTTTTGTGTTTGCCCTTATAATACAGTTAAAAGCTCTGGACAGTAAGTGTACCTTGAGCTGGGATTATTTGGTCAAAATAATACATCTGAGGTCAAGAAAAACCTTTCATTATTAACTTGACAATGTCAAGACGGTACGGTCAAAAGCTTGCATGTCAACAGATCTATCTCTCTGACAATCAGCGGATGAAGAGCACATTAAATGATGAATTGAATCTGTCACATTTTTGTTGTTTCTGGCTTTGGGAAGACAAATGTTAACAAAACACACATTTATCATAGAAATCTTTTATCACAGACACATACGCAAAACCACACACCACATCACCATGACTCTAATCATCGTGCACTCGAGGAACATGTTTACTCCTCACTGAAGTAGATAACTACTGCACACACACGACAGACACACAGAGAGACAGACACAAACTGTTGTAATAGCTCTGGAGCAAAGAGAGCCTCATTCACATGAGAGGCTCCATTAACCTCTGAATCAGCTGCCATAGTATTACATCCTCCTTACACACATTATTATATTAACCTACATGGTGTTTTAGTGAGCGGTTGCTCTTACTAGGGACCATTACTTTACAGATTAAAGGCCCTGTACGCCCACACAGGTGTCTTCAGTTTTCTGGCTGATTGGACTTCATTTCAGGGGGATGTTGGGTGGGGCTCTGCTGGGAGTCACTAAACTGTGTACTTATAAAGATAATGGTGCAAGCAAGTCATCCTGCCCCAACAGATGCCACTAAACTAACAGGAGATCACCCACCTAGTCTTGAGAGGAGCCATAATCAGACAAATTAACAAAACGAAAACATCTGCGGCTATGTAGAAGCTTTAAAAAAAAACAAAAAACACAACGTCAAATTTTCCTGCTCAAGCGTGCATATCAAGGAAGCTTATTCAGTGATGGAAGTGGCTCCCACACTTCTCTGAGGAGTGCCAGATTTAACACAGCATGTGTGTGTGAGTGCATGTGTATTGAGTGTGTTTGCAGCACTGTGACAGTAGTGGGAGGAAGGAAGTCACACACCATCTCATCTTCCATGAGCTTCTGTCCCTCAGGTTGGCTGGTTACATAACTGATGCTAACACAGAACACTGGCCACCTCCTGGGAGGTCTGCTGCACGTAATTGTAGTCACACAGTTGGGCCTGCTGCTGTGAGCGAGCCGTGCATTTAAGCCTGAACACATAATAACTATTATGTATTAAAAAGAAATGAGGGGTGTTAGTATCTGTATTGAACCGTTCGATACAGTAGTCTCGGTTCGGTACGCAATGAACAATTTGCAATTTTATATTTATTTTATCAACTTCTGGCGATGCACTTTGTGCTGAAAGCTCAGTGGATCTGTGCTCAACAAGGCACCACGCTGCTGAGACAGAAGCTACATGCGAAGCTAACTTGTTGCAACATGGCTAATGTCTTAAATATACCTGAAATTGAAGATCCTCCACCATTCTTTAGATCTGGCGTTTGGAATTACTTTGGTTTTCGTATTAAGTATGACCCTGAAATTTAATTTAGAAACTGTACCTTTGAGATGAAACAAATGTAGCTAATTTCAATAAACTACAAGTTAAAAAAGGCACAGAAATATCAAACCGTGACACTAAAGTATCGAACCAAACCAAACCAAATTGTGTGTATCGTTGCACCCCTACTGTATAGCATTTAAAGCAAGACAGAAATTTCAACTTGCGTCTTGCCCTGAATGCCAGTTGGTTAACCACTCTCTTCAAAAAAGAATATTAAAAAAGGTGACGTTGGGCAACTAAATCAGTCGGTTAAGGTTACAGGTTACAAACAAACCCACCATTTTGACCATCCCTCAGTTCTTTGTAGAAGAATTCATTTTTCTATTCAGGTAATCATCTCACAACCCCTTGAAGGTTTCCGACCACCAAATTTGAAAACACCACTTTGCTGATCAAAATCACAACCTTTGCCATGTAGTCATGCAGACTCATCATTGTCCCTCATAAACAGCTATGGAGCAGGATTTCAACAGCAAGAGTCTGGTACTGAACACAACATCAGAGGCTCAGAAAGGTGCAAATCTTCTCAAAACACTATGATCACCATGATTATAGTGACGCTCTCTCAATCACTAAGGCTGTAATAACACTATACCTATTCATCCCTCCAAGGTTTCCCTTCTTCTCCACCTCATCCTCTCCTTACTCACTCTCTCTTTGTCTCGCAGACAGACACAAACCCACGCACAGGCGCACTCAGATTGTGTGTGGGTCAGTGCAGCAGCGGTGGCTGCAGACTGGAGCAGAGGTCGGCCGCACCCTGCTATTATCCCCGGAGTCCTGCTCTGTTTAAAGGCAGCGCTGTGGCACATTGAGTGATGGCTCAATGGAAGGCCTGCTGGGAGCTTACTAGCAGGTGAGGAGTCAGACGAGCCAGAGGGAGGGAGAACACACACAGAGGGGATGCAGCGCAGGCACACGGACGAAAACACACTCGCACACTGCTGGACGTACAGAAGCTGTCAGTCACAGGTGAAACAGGCAAGAAATAAAACCTGCAAATGTACGTGGAAGCACACATACATGCAGGAATGCTTGACTGTGCACACACACACACACACACGTGCTGAGTGTGGTAAAAAGCCAGCCGTGCTCTCCAGGGATAGAGCCAGTGGCAACAGAGAGGGAGAGAGGAAGCAGCTGGCTGCTGGAATACTTCCCCTCCTAACACTGTAATTTCCTCCCAGAGGCACACCTGGACCAACACTCATTCACACATATACACTGTATCTGTGTGAATGTGTGTGTGCGCGTATACTTGGCTGCATGAGCGTGTGTTTATATAGGCATGCTCTAACGCGCACTGCTGATACAAAGTAGGTCCCTGCTGCCCAATATAACACCCATATTATCATATTGCATTGCACATTATTACATACATAAAACACACGTTCCGTACCTAATGCAAGCGGTGGAACAGATTGTGGTGCTGCTGCTGCTCTGTCAATATGAACAACCAGCTGATCTGGAGCCAGTAACCTGTTGTAGTCAGTTTTATTTGATGGACACAAATCAAATCAGTGTGTAAAGTTTCTGATAAAGGGCACAGAAATTTATATTTACACTCTGGATCCTGAATTGAATGCTGTTCAATTTACACCTTCTTTTCCTGAGTGGGCTATACTTACATTTTTGACTGCTATCTTCGGCTTTATAACCCATATTTATCCACACTATAATAGTAGACTGAAGTTTATGTTTCCAAATTCTGGAATTTGGCGCCAAGCGGTGGGTTTCTTGTGCTAAAAATGCTCAACCTCAGACAAGCCTTGGAAAATGACATTGTTTACATAGACTATACATATGGTGAAAGAATTCACCACTAAAACTACTGGGTTAAGAGCTTAAAACAGCAGCCTGAAGACACACAGGACAGGGGGCTCCTGATTTTATTCAGACTAGAGCTTAGACAGCCATTTTGCTTTGGGGTGAATGAGAATATGTTGCTTCAAGGAAGTGGGCCAGGTGATGGAAATGGAGATAGAAATGAAATGTCACAGAAGTTTGAGGAACTCTGTGTTGGACTAAAATGTCCAACACAGACTCTAAAGAAGTTAGGATGCTGCGTGCAACAGATTGCAATGATTTGTAATTACTTTTTGACCTGTATTCAATTGAATACAGAACAAAGAGAAGATATTTAAAGATCAAAACTTTGTTAACCTTTATTAGTTTTTGTAAATATTTGCTCATTCTGATTTAATGCCTGCAACATGTTCCAAAATAGTTGGGACAGGGCAACAACAGACTCCTTTTCCACAGGTAAACAAGTTAACTGGTAACAGGTGATAGTATAATGATTGGGGATGAGGCCCATCATCGAAAAGGCTCAGTCGTTTAAAAAAAAAAATTCTTAATGCACAATTGCAAAGAATTCCACTGTCGACAATTCATAGTATCACTAAAATGCCTCCGAGAATCTGAGAAGTCTCTGCTGTAAGGTGCAAGGTCAAAAAACAACATCCCATGACCTTTAATCTCTAAGGCAGCACTGCATCAAAACAGAGATGGTTCTATAAAGTTTATAACCACATGGGCTGAGTGACTCTTTGGAAAACCATTCTCGGCAAACACAGTCTGCCGCTGCATCTACAAAAGCAAGTTACGACTCTGTGCAAAGTGAAATCAACAACATCCAGGAATACCCCCGACTTCTCTTGGCCCAACTCATCTGAGATGGACTGAAATTTGCAAAGTGTGCTGCGGTCTGATAAGTCCACATTTCAAATTTGAAATGACTTTGGAAGTCATGGATGTTTTTTTGCAGCGTTCCAAAATTTTTCTGGAGGGTTGTATCTGTGATTAAAGGAATTTTCCTGGCAGGTTGGAAACAAGTTGACAGTTTGATTACAATATTAAACCATTTAATTTGGAGGTAAAAACAAAAGTGAGCACACCTATAAAAAAGTCAGCAATCATACATCAACGCTGACATTGGTCTTTAAACTGTGATGGATCTTTGCAACTGACATTTTTTGTTCCCTACCAAAAAAGTTTGGCAAACCTCGTGATTTCTTTAAAACCCTGCTTACTACTTTTGTTTCTTGTCCCATCAGACTTTCTTTTAGCCATTGGAACGAGGCTTAGAGGGTTTAGAGGATGTTCCGAGCACAATCTCTAAAATAAGCCTCATAATGACGTCAGAGGAATGTCACCTTTCTGGAGTTTACTGGTGGCTGGATCTGGAACTTCAACAAAAGGCACTGTACCGCAAAGTGTCTACTGGGACCCCTTGTTATATACTGAAGATGAGGACATTTATGTGTTGTGTGAGCTCACATCTCAGTGCTTAGTCACGAGTCTCCTCTTAATAACCCTTGCACCACATGACTATCATGTCACACCAACAGAGACAGAGACAGGGCAGGAAGGAGGGAGTGCGAGAGACAGAATGGGTTCTCGAGGGAGTCCCTTTCATTTTCAGAAAGCAGACATTAAGCTACAGTGACTAGAACCACTGGCCTCTGTCTGACCATCTCCAGCTTCCTTCTCAGCTCAGGCCGAAGCTGAGACGTCATCGTATCGCGCAATCCTTCGCTTTCTATCGCCACAGCGATTAATTGACGAATGTGCCACATTAATAATTAGGACACTGATTCACACCCCCTGGGTGGGACGTGGCGCACACCAAAAACAATGACCTAACCAAACACACATACTAGTTTGGTCATGCTAACAAGCAAAACTAGATTTAAAAAGAAAAATTGTGACTTAAATGCAGAATATTTGGGAGAACACCCAACACCGGTAGTCTGTCTGTTTGGGCATGTCTCGGTACTCTGGACACAACACTACACTGGCACACATACACATGCTTGTATACAAGCACAGTTGAAGCAACACCCCCACATACTAAACCCCGCCCTCCCCGTCCAGCCTCAGAAAGAAAAGCAGACACCAGAATGCAAGATGTGAGTTTGTTTGGGTCAACAACAGCAAAAAAAGTTGCCGGAGAAGCTAAACCCGGAGAAAAACAAGGAGGAGAGGAAAGGGAAATAAAATTAGCAGAAGAGAAAGACATTGATCAACCCGCAGATAAAAGAAGGAGATAAGATGAAATTGTGAGAGGAGGAAGAAAAGACAGATTGAATGATGGAGCTCTGTGCGGCCAACAAAAAATGAATGGCAATCCTTCGCTTTCTATCGCCGCAGCGATTAATTGACGAATGTGCCACATTAATAATAAAGCTTGCTCTCTCCACTTAGGACATTGATTCACACCTCCTCAGCTTATGGTGTAAGAAACCGATCAATCTCGCCCCCTTTTTCATCTCGCTTTCTCTCCTTCTTGAGCTTCTCTATTACCTTGCTAAATATAACTTCCTTCCCTCTGTCTTTAGCCAGGAAATTAGTCCAACATTCAATAACTGGCTGTGAATTAAGCCGGCTTGGCAAAGGAGATCTCTAGAAATGATTGATTGATTATTAATTAATTTGCTAATGTCCCTGATTGATCTACAAGGGGGGAGCGATTGTCTGAGAAAGAGAATAAAAGAGAACAGGGGAGGATTTGATTTGAGTTTGAACAGAAGGGGGAAAAAGTAGGATCTATTACATCCTTCCTATGTGTCCATGTGGCTGTGATATTACAGTGATGTGATGTAACAACTGGAAGGTAAACCTGTGTTTACATAATGTTGTGGTCTAGAATTGCCAAGACAAAGATAAAAGCAAAAAAGACAGGAGAGACCAAGAGAGAGAGAGAGAGAGAGATTCACATCAAATGCTACTGGGAGCAGTACATGCCTGCTTGTCTGTCTGTCAGTCTGTCTGTCTGCTTAGCCTTGAAAATCCCAGCACTCAAAGCCAGACGACCACAGAACTCATGCCCACGCCATACACGCACACACACAGACACTCACACACACACACACACACACACACATGTTCTATCCTACGCTATTGATCTGCACCCGACTCTTCATTAGAAAGAAAGATTCAAAGGCAACAAGGAGCAGTGAGACGTGTTTGTGTGTGTGTGTGTGTGTGTGTGTGTGTGTCTGTGTGTCTCTGTGCACGTATGTGTGTTCAGAAGTGTAAATGTATGATCAAGGGAGTTGTGTAAGCCGCGTGTGGTTACATCCTGTATGTGTGTACGACTTTCCGTATAGGTTTTTGCGTGTGCATGCCCATGTGTGTGTGTGTGTGTGTGTGTGTGTGTGTGTGTGTGTAAGTATGTGGATGTACTGCCAGGTATCAGTAACAGTGGGAGCAGATCTGTGTTACTCTAATGCAGTCTGTCCTCGCTGGGTGTTCCTATGGAAACTCTCTCTCTCTCTGTATATTATTAGACATTCTTGAGTCAACTGCTCAGAATAGGAAGACACAGACACATCTATTGCGATACACTCGTTATAAAGCGCTTCGACTCGCTCCAGTACAACATTGGAGATTTGATTCTGAGAGAATATTTTCGCTTTGGTGATTAGTTAAGATGCAGACTCGTGCACTGGTCGGGGTCACAATTGATTGACTTGTAGGCATCCGATCAATCATGGTGATTGGGCAGCAACTTCTACTGACACAAGCCTGAGGCATGCATTGCAGTAATATGTTTTTTAAACCCCTTACAGTCCAGCTGACGATACTGAAAACCCTATTTGGTGGGTGATTTTCTCTTCTTTCTTTGTTTTGTTTCACCTTTTCAAAAATAACCAAACAATTTAAAAAAGAAATCATGATTATGTGACTTGTATGAATTCAATACAATTAGCAAAAATAACTTTTCCAAACAGTATTATATAGATTTTAGGTGAAATGAATAATAAGCTGCATTCCTTCTCACAATAAATCCATTAAAGAATTTCAATAAAATAATTCATCAAAAAAGAAAAAATTAAAGCACCAATGATGTGCAAGTCTGACAGCAGAAACTGAATACACTGTATCACGTTTCCTGGTATGAGCCAATATATGGAAATGTCTATGTAGTATTCTCTGAAATGGATTTCTATGGCCACTATATTCATTTCATTGTGACATTAGTGTAAGAGTAATAAAGAATAACACTAAATTCAAGTGTTATCTATGAAAAAAGGGGCACATAATCTGCTCTGTTAGTTGTGTGAGCGCTGTACTGTAGTGGACCATATGTGTTGCACTCCATATTGTGACTCTTCCCCTCTTTCACATCCTTATTGTCCATGCACATTAAATGCTACATGCTAAAGATTAATAAAAGATTGAAACACGCGTGTTCCTGTGGCTTTTTACGTGTTCATCCTGCTGCAGAGAGTCGCTCTTTTGGAGTGCGTTTAAGGTGAAACATTTGAGTAAGAATTGTACAGTTAAAAATACTTTTGATCATTTGCGTCTCAAAAACCATTTATTTTGTCTTCAGCTAAGTAAAAAAAAATGAAAAAATAGATGAATTCATTTGATTAAACTGATTCAAGGACAATTCCTTGAAGCGAGTTCAACAGCATCATTTTACTGCATTAACGGACAAATTTTAGGGGAGTAATAGAAGATAAAACAGTTGAATAGATGAAATATTATGATAAAAACATAATTTTGCTTGTATATTCAGACCTTGAGTATTAAAGCCTATTTGAATACATATTTGTCTCCCCTCCCTCTAATCCTAGAGCCGACATGCTACGCCAAACTCTAAGTATTATGCTCCCTCGAAAATAATAGCCTTTCTCCTCGTTTCAGTTTATTTATTTCATCTGTAGAGTGCAAAATGGATGCAGACACGATGAGAAACCAAAGCTTTAAGTGCCAGCTGTTAATTGTTAAGGCAGTCAAGGCAGCGTATAATTCTATAAAAGATACAGAGGGTGCTAACTTACCAGTCAGACATGTGTGTCTCCATATGCCACTCCTTTACCACTGGAAAATTAGTGCAGTGACAGGAGGATGTGTTTGAGTGTGTGTAGGTGTAATCTTTTTGACAGCAGGGTATGTTCACGCTGCGACTCCCTGTCGTTGCATACAATAGTTTGATATGATTATATAACCAGGTGTGTATGAAGGAAGAATGGTTTAAGACGCTAGTGTGTTTAAGGAGACTGTAGCCTGTGTTGTGTTTCGGGATGCACTGCAGAGAAGATGAATGATGATGAAGAGAAATATTTAAAATACACATTTTGAATCATTTCCAGAAGGAGATGGAGTTTATACAGAGCACAGAGCTGAAGTGTGCATGAGAAGCAGCCAGTGAAGGGTGTTTAAAAGTGGAGGATGGCACAGTGGGAGCCACAGACTGACCTCTGGAGTGGAAGTCTGCCGCCGCGCTGCCGATGGGAGCTTTCTTTACGGCTGAGGAGCGATAGACGATGTGTGTCCTTCCTCCTCCTCCCTCCACCTCCTCCTCTTCTATCACTCCATCGCCCCTCTCCACCGGCTCGATAAAAAACTCCTCTTGCTCCATCCTGATCATACCAGCCTGAAAGAGAAAATTAATTGGACGACATGAATGCGCGTAGGTGAACTCTGACATCATTTTAACGCGTGTCAGTCGCTCATACAACCACATAACACCCCAGCTTCTGCTTGTTTTTCCTCTCACTTACTCTTCTCTGTCCACCCTGCACGTCCTTTCTTGCCCTAACAGCTTAAAGAGTTGTTTTTCTTTACTCCAGTGCAGGGAGAAAAGAGAAGAGGAGGGGACAGCGGTTATCTCTCCTGGGGCCCCCAACAGAGGTCCAGAGTGACACCTGACGTCTAAAATGGCCAACACAACAGCAGAAGATGAGACTGTCCCACTCGCCGTCCTGAACTAACACATTCTGTCAGGTAATTCCCCACGCCCACTTTACACACACACACACACACACACACACACACATCATCCGTGTGCAAACGCAAACTCACAGCGAGAATGTGTGTCTGTGTGTGTGTGTTGGGGCGGGAGGGGGAGTTTTGTTAGAAATATCAAGAAGTAAGGAAGCATGCATACAGAACACACACACACACACGCAAAAGAGGGAGTTGCATGCACATACATGGGAAAACAGGCACTGGGAAAATTGCCCGTCACTCTCTCTTATTCCATCTGTCTATTTAAGACAACTGGTAATTACCAAGGCAACACACTGCTGTAGAGGGAAGCCATGGGGGAGAACACACAGAGAGGATGGATAGGCTTTGGAGAGGAAGATCGCAAAAAGAAGGAGAGAGATAAATGAAGAAGAGAGACAACATCAATACATTTCAGAGAGGACTGAGGCTGTATGTGGACTGCACCGCGCAGAGTTTCGCTGAAAGACGCCCGAGTCAGAAATCCCACCCTGGGGCACAATGACCAGCTACAAATGGCTGACTCTATTAGCCTATTACATCTGTGGGAGTATACTGTATTTCATTTAAACTACGGTCTGAGCTGATAAGAATTTTATGGTGACAGATATAGGCCTTCAAGTACTGTAGATTATGACATGAGTACAGGCATCATTATAAAGTCTAAAAATATATGCCCAGAGTGCAACGTTCAATGTCAAATAAATAAATCATTAAATAAATAAATAAGTCATAATAGTTTGGAGGTTTAAGAGAATAAACACCAACACCAAACCTCTTAACATATACACTGAATATACATTGTATGTACTTTACAGTTTCTCCATTTTGTACCTCCATCTACCATGTAGATACTCCCTCTATTGCGTGTCTGTTACAGAGGGAATCATGAATCATGAACCCTTCCTGTGTTGCTCTTGTGTTGTGTCTTAAACTGCAGTGAGTCTCAGCCACCGTACTATATACATAAAATTGATTTGATGTCACTTGAATATCATGAAACAGATATACAGTATATGTACTGCACTGTGCATTATTTTATTGACTCCCAGAGGCCTGCTGTGAAGTGAGGTCATGAGAGAAGTACATTTTACTGCCACATCTGTATGCATGGTGTCCCCATCATCTACTGTACACTACAGTACAGTGCCTGAATATAACAAATATGGCATCAGTGTCCATTTATGAAAGCACCTAGACTCTAAAAATCTGTTCTTTTGTAGATACAAGTATACATACTACTTATTGAATACTTTAAACTCTAAAGGAAGCGGAGCTTGTATGCTCGATGAATTCCTCAGAGAGGCTGATTTGAAAGGAAATGGATATTAACTAAAGAAATAAAAATGAGGTATTTTCTTGCCTTTACTCTTGTCCTCTCTCATTCCTCTCTCTTTCTCCCTGTCAGTTTGAGGCTTTGGTCTCGGAAGGATGTCGACAAGCCACTGACCTGCCCTCTCTCCCTCCCTCCCCCCTTTTCTTTCTCCACCTCTCTCTCTCTCTCTTTCTCTCTCTTCTCATCCCTCCATTTCCCCGAGCCGTGGTGCGGCATTCCGATCGGAGCTGATGGATCTGCGATGGTGCATGCATTCCCACTCCAGAATACCAAGCAGTGGGGAGAGGAGAGCTGTGTCAAAGAAAAAAGATGACATGCGGGACTGGGAGACATGGTTTGATCGATCAGAGCCGGCATAGTGGGGGCGGAGGGTTAGAGAGAGCGGAAGGTGTGAGGGAGCCAAAGAAGTGGACACGTCCTTTGAAAAGCCGAAGTGAATAAAGCATCAAAGAGTCTGCACACATTTTCATAGTGAGAGGCATTGTCTTCATCTCCTTTAAAGCAGGAGCAGCCAAGTCATAGTCGAGGGGATTACAGGGAGGCTTGTCCAAACACTGTGTCCAGAACAACTGAGAGAAATTCAGATTCACCGGCCGTGCACCACCAGCCTTAATGTGCCAACACTGGTTGGGTTATTCAAAGACGGGGTTTAAGAGCCACATAGAGATAAGCTAAATGTAAAGATCAACCGTGATGACACATTGTCGGAAGGGGTGTAATGCAAAGTTACTATATATCTGTCCGTTTACCACATTTACACAAGATGTTATCTTCTTATAGAAATGAATCAAATGTTAAAGAAAGAACTGTCTCTCAGAAGAGAACAGAAAAGTCTAAAGAGAGTCTAACTACTGTAGAAGTGGTGCAAAAGTTCTCTTGGACATTTTACATGCACTTTTAAGACAGTCCCTAACTTCAGCTCGTTATTTTCTCGTCTACTGTCAAGTCATGCAAGATTTTTTTTTATAGCTCCAGGCGTTGAGGTAACAACACCTGGGCAACATCAATCAAGTTATATCCTGCAATGCCAAACAAATCCTGTATGGTGAAAACTGACGAAACTGATGTTATTGAGGATGAACCCTGCAGAATGACTGAGAATCAAACTTTAAACAGTATGAACCTCTGTGTTCTCTTTGTTTCTGTGTTTCTTTCTTATTTTTAGTTAGCTTATAGTCTATTTGTTTGTTTGTAATCTGCTGCTTTGGCAATTAGCAGTTCCTGTTCTCACTGTTCAGATAGAAATCTCCTGAATTACTTTGAAGAGTGAAAAAAATAAATCGGATCATTTATGAAACACCTTATAAAAGCCTTTTCACATAATTTCCTATGAAAATGCATCATCAATGGTTCTGTTGATTTTAACAACCAGGTGATGGAAAAAAAAACCTACTACAAAGACTCAAATGCTGTTTGCATCTGATTACATTTGTCATAGTATGATCATATCAAATGATATATTAGTTACATCACAAACTGATCAATCCAAAAAAAAACAAAAAAACATTTACTTTACCCAACAAGCCGTTTAACGCAGGGAGCTATCACATTCTCCCATGAGCAACTTTATTTACCACCATCGTTTCAAATAATAACTAATTATATTTAAACAACATTTATATCACATCTATTAGCCGTGTGCAGTGGAATGAAACCAAATGAGGTTGGGTGTGTCTTAACTCAAAGGAGATCAGACAGAATTGTTATTTTATTTTTTTTTTTACATTTATTCTGTTGAGTAACTGCTATATATTTAGTATTATGACTCTCTAACTTCAGGGGCTGTCGTGTTATCAGCTGCCTCCTTGTGAGTTATTGTTCTCTTATTACGGTAAATTCATTGTGCTCCTTTGGGTGATGAGCCTGAAGATGTTTTATTAGGTTTGATATGTTAAAATTCACTCCCCTCATGAGACGCTTAAATGTGACACAGTTGTTCTCTGGATCTTATCATCATCTTCAGTGATTAGAAAGGATTTTCACATCACATACAGGAAATATCACTGTATATGTGGCTGAAAAGGTCACGGCTGAGCATCTGGTTCATATGGATTCCTATCATATATTTCCATGTGTCTGGGTTTATGTCTCTTTGCATCCGCAACATCTGATCATTTGCATAAAGTCAAGGCAATACTCTATACACTGTAAACAACATGGTGATGGAAAAAAAAAATACCACCTGCTCAAGTGCTTCTTAGCAGCAATATATATGCCGTTGGTTTCTGCATTAAATGCCAATGATGCTAACACAACGCTATTAGAAAGAGTTCAAGAAATTACAGAAACAAAGATGTCGATATAACCACACAGAAGGTTTTTCCTGTCATGTTTCAAATCTGCATCATAGGTTACCATAAAAATGTAAGTGGAAACTTGACATTAAGTTTTGTCTAGCAACTTTTCCGACTCTGAAGAAAGCTGAGCTGAAACATATACGTTGCTATTAATGTTGTCAAATGTTGACTTTGACAAAGACTAGGCTAAAAAGATGACTCACTGGTGGGCTGTAAGATCTATTTCAGGTCATATTTCAATCAATTTAAACACTTCCTTGAGTAAATCTCCTTCTAAAGGTATAATGACGCAAATTACATGTAATTTATCGCAGAGATTAAAGAAGAGAAAACATTAGCGCATTCTACAACGGGCGGCACATATTCACATCTGGCTCACCATAAAACTAAACACCTTAACATGCTCACATCTCAGCAGATATGACTGAGTTATTATTACTCTCATGGCCACTGTGACGGTGACACTAACCACAACCCTCCCTCCGAGACCTGCAGCCCATCTGCAGGCTCCAAATCTGGATCCTACACACTGAGTGTCCAGTTACAACAGGAGGATCCTCTCTGTTTGAAGGCACACTGAGCTCTATTTGAGGATCTGAAAGGAGTAACTTGAGTCCGAGGTAAGTGTCCTAGGGGGGGGCACGTGAGACAGACAAGTAGCAGAAGAGCAGTGTTGGAGTGGAAGAGCGGATGTTGTAGTGAGGATCAAAGTCACACCCGCTCGGGGCCCTTCAGCTCAGTCCACCACTAGCGGTGTATATGTGTGTGTGTGTGTGTGTTTGATCTGGTGTCACTATGTGTGTTTGATCTGATTCATAACCCTGCTACTACTGGCTAACTTCACACACAGTTGCACACATGCATCCACAGGCAGGCAGGGCAGACACAGTCACACACAAGCGCAAATACAAACACACACATCCGCTCACAAATATAGCTTTGATAGTGACTCACTCGTACTGTGTAACCCACCAATTCATTCACCCTTTGAGTCATAAGAGAATCAGTCTCGTACAATAGTAAGGCTGATTTGAAAAATTAGACACACTTCAGAGAGAGAGAGAGAGAGATTAAGAGGACACGTCACCGCAAATATTAATGCCGTTTTATTTAATCGCATCAGAGGCAAATTGCACCTTTATGCTCCCCTGCCAAACTGTGGGAAAGCCAAGTTTTGTTTTTGGATTATGAATATGGCTCTGGCACGAAATGTAGATTTATTTGAAATTTATGAAGGCGGCTTGAAGCTGAGCTATTCAAAACATCCAGAGAAGCTAAATATATAAGACATTTATGACCCCTGGCAAACCTTTCCCCTCCGCTGCTTTACTCTCACAGGAGAGAAGGTGCAGAGTAGGAGGAGCGGGAAGAAGAAGAGTACTGCAATTAAGGTTAAATATTAAGACAGATTCATTAAGTGAATTCAATTATTTGCTTAATGTCCTGAAGAGCGAGGCGAACGCCCAATTATGTTAATCAGAGATATGCAAAGAGGATGAGGGGAATGGATGCAGCAAACACATGAAAGGAGCGAGGCCTCGTCGTCCTTAAACCTTCTTATACCGATGTCTCCTGTCAAACACACACACACACACACACACACACACACACATGCTGACAGACACTGTCAGGTTGTGGTGTGTGTGTGTGTGTGTGTGTGTGTGCATGGGTGTGGAAGCCAGATGCCAATGTGATTTAAGCCATGCAGGACTTAGCGATGCAGCCCCATCCCTGTCACCCTGCTCAGCTCATTACATAGAGTGGTCTCTAAAAATGGTCACACAGGAAAAAAAAAAAAAAAAAGCACACACACCTACACACCCTCACATACATACACATGCATGGTAACCATGTCCCACTCACCCTCTATTTCTCTTTCCCTGCTTTCTCCACCTCATTTGTAAATTGTTCATCTTTGACCTACATTTTTTTGATCACAGTATGTCAGCCAAACTGCAAACACACTCTGCCTCACACGCACACACACACACACACACACAAAGAGCCTCTGGGTCATTTCAGGTTTTAAATCTGCAGTACGACCTGAACACATCAACTGTCAGCAACTGCTAAAAGAAAAACATGGTATAAAAAAGTGCAGCAGTAAAAGGAAGAGGAGGGAATAAACAGGAAAGGCCCTCTGTGAGTTCCTCACAACACCACTCTGAAGCTCGAGTCTGTTATCTCCAGGAACATCGTTCCACTTTTAAATCAGACCCCCACCCGTGCACTTTGGTTGACCAGTTTTTTGACCAGATTTGCACTCTTCCTTTATCTCCTTACCCTCCTTGCTGCCACATAATCCACTTCTCCATTGCTCTCTGCTTTCCTCTTTCCCTTTTCCATCACGCTTTTTGTTTCTCCCTCATTTTTTCCTCACAATTCCATTAGTACCCCATCCTCCCTTACTTCATCTCTTTCCGCTTCTCATAATGCTAAGTGGTAGAGGCACTCTAAATGTGTGAGAGCGAAGACGGAGCCAGGTGTTGGAAAAAGAAAAGAGACAAGAGACAAAAGACAACAGAGTACCAGGCCATATTATTTAAACAGACTCTGGATGGCACGAGCCTAAGAATAGCTGTAGTAAGCCAAACCTGGTTAGTCTGACCGCATGATCTGTGGAAATTTTAGTTCAGGGCGAGAGTGTTGACACAGACAGAAACACACAGTCGCTGACAGTCTGGCAGATAGACTGAGAGACTGAGTGCCAGCCAGACAGACAGTTTGCAAAGGAGGCTGCCTCAATATCCCGCTCTCACTTTCTCTATCTCTCTCTCTCTCTCTCTCTCTCTCAATTCCTGTTGTTATTCATCAGGACAGAAGCTCTATCCCTCTGTTTTCTGTCCAAACAGAGATTATGAATCAGCAGTATGAGGAGGGGAAAGGAGAGGAAATAGAGACAGAATGAGCAGAGGAGTTAAAGCAGATGAAATGTGTGATAACCAGCCAGGAAGAGGTGATGGGGAAAGGAAGCGGTGGGGTAAAAATGAGACAATTTGAAAGTGATAGATGAGAATGAACAAGAGTAGAAAATTAGAAAGAAGACCAAAAGAAAACAAGTGGAGACGAGTGAAGATTACAGGAAAAGCTGAGATGAATTTGGGGTTAACAGAAAAATAAAGGAAAGAATTTAGAAATTAAAGAGTGCCATTTACACCCATAATCAGCTCAGCGCTGAAATAAAGCAAAGGTCCTCCTCCTCCTCCCGCGTTCTTCATCTCTCTGTCTCACCCTTTCGTTCTTTTTCTCTCAGCAGTCTGACAGCTTTCCCAGACAGCCAAATGTTCTTGGCCTGACCAACATGGAGGAGTCAGGACAAGTGTAGGGAATGTTTACAAGAGCTAATCATCAGAAGAATCCACACTTGGTCTCCACTGTTGTCTTTTCACAGTAAGGCTCAGGTATTAGCAGAGGGCCTGTATTTTCTAAAGAGGGTGGCACTTTGCTGCAGATGGCCAGAGGCTGTATGGCATAAAGATGATATAGTGTTGGATCAAACTTACTCCAACCCCAAAGGAAGGTTCAGAGTGGCTGGTGTTGTGTTACATTTACAGCATCCCCAACAATGCCAAAGTGCCAACGCTCAGAACTCCAAACAAACCCTGGGGCAGTGCACCAAAGGCAATCTCTGAGGAAATGTTTGTTTAAGCCTTGGAAATCATAAATTTTACCTCTTGTAAATATGAGAATAAGCAGATATGAAACCTCTGAAACAAATTCACTTCTACTTCAACTACAGGTTTAGGGTATATGTTGTTTTTCGCATGACAGACATGATCCCAATTATAAGATACGACACATTCACAGAATTTACTCGGGTGTGACGTCTTGATTGTGCAATAGTATCAGAATAACTTATAATATTATGTATGTGTGTCTGCAAAGACATTGTGTGGACCACTGCATCATGTAACCTGATTCTTCTTCAAAACAGAGAAAAAAGTGAAGCTAAATGTTATAAAGTCATGCACACGTCTAAAAATAAAAGCCACCTCAACATAACAGCCTTCATTCAACACATCATCCATACATGCCGCATGTTTTGTACTCTAGACTGAAGAGCTGAGTTAGTCTGGAATGCTAACTTGTTGTTTACCTAATAGATGTCATAATAAATATTCATAAAGTGATTTAGTAGTTTTTTTTTTCTTGAAATTTTAACTACATCTCACTGTTTTCCGAAGGGGATGGAGTTTGTCCAGTTTCCATGGAGATTTGACAGATAGATGGATTGATGGATAGAGTTGATAGAGATGGATTAGTCTGAGTGATCTGCATGAGATGTGACTGAAAACAAGCCAATGAGAGCATAATTTATGTGCAGTTTTCAGTGTGCTAATTAAGAAGCATGTCATATAAAAAGGTGCACAATTTCTTGTGCAGCCCTAACTTGTTTGTAAGTGCCAAGACTGACACACATTTTAATCAACTGGAGGTTGATCTTCACACACTTTTAGCCTTTGTGTGCTTCGCTCTGCTCATGCCAACACACACTTTTACACACACACACACACACACGCAAAGAGCACCAGCCAAACGCCCATCAATCCCTCTTACCAGCCCAGCCAAGCCATCGATCAGTATGTGTGTGCGCTTGTGTGTGTGTGTGTGAATGTACGGCGTATCTCACATTTGTGTGTGTGGTCTTCCGGATTGATAAATGACCCCGATTAGTGGCGACTGACCGCTCTATGATTGCAATCTAAGTGCAGCAGAACAGCTGTTCTCAGAGCAGTGTTGTCTAGAGAGAGTCTGTGATTAATACAAAAGCACTTTTAATGAATTACAAACCAACCACAGGCCTGGGATCTGTTGGCCGGTCATAATTACATCTTCTTAACTTCACCTGCACGTTTAAATAAACGTAGACATTTTGAGGTTGTCTGCGTCTTGTACAAACAAATCACAAAATGATGAATCTGGTGTCATTTGTGTTTAAAAACAAGAAAATGAAACAAGCAAGAAAAATTCTGGTGTTTGCAGATCTCTCCATATTCAGCCCATTTCAATTGTTTGAATAAGCTGTCAGTTTGGATTGCTTGAATGTGGATAAATGATGTTTGTCTGTATGAACAAGACTTCGTGCTAAAACACCATAAACCTGCTTTTTTTCTCCCCCTCTCTTCTCACTTTCAAGAAATCCATCTGTATCTCTCACTTGTTGTCGCTCGCCTTCTGTCTCACTCTTCCTTCCACCCTCCTGACCCTCGGTCCAATCGACCCCTCCCTGATGCTGACAATCACACAAACACGCTCACATCCACACACTCGCACACACGGATCCATGCTCAGATCCACACCCATCCCCATCCTTATCTCTACTCTATCGCCATATCTCTACATCTATTGGGTATACCTGTAACCTAGCAACAGAGGAGAGCAAAGACCCTCCCCTACCTGCTCGCTGCAGTGACTGCTCGACCTGACAGCCAATCAAATCGTGTTGGGGCAGCAACGAGAGCCAATCAAACATTCGCTATAACTGGGAGTTGCCCTCTGCTCTCCACCCTTTTGACCCCACATGCGGGCAAAGAAACGATCATGCGCATGCACATAAAAGGCATGCTTGTGCACTCACAAGCTCCTACAGACCCAAATACACACACACACACACACACACACACACACACACACACACACACACAAGCACAAGCACAAGCACAAGTCTCTTGAGGCCAGCCAGCAGAGATCACAGGATTGGGCTGACTTGCTTGCTCATTTGATTTCACAACAACCATTCCTTCATTAACAGACGATGATAAATGAAATCTGTGATGGTAAAAGACCCGTTGTGTTCAAAGCCCCACTTTCTCATCTTATCTCTTCTTTATTTCCTTTCCATGCTCTGGAGCTCTGACATCCTCATCTGTAATAGTCATATAATATAACATAACACAAATGATACCCAGACACATTACACCTGCAGCTAAAACCCGGAGACCTAAACTATGTTCTTAACAACCACAAACTCTCAGAAAAACAAATCAGAAATTATTTTCAGGTTCCTCTCCTGCACACCTAACCCTGGATTTTCTAACTTACACGCAGGTACATCACATACTGCATACGCACATGTTAAGTGCTATAACCAGTCTCTAAACTAGAACCTGTTTAGGCTTCAGTCGATCTTGGGTAAGTCATAAGACCACAGTGCACCTCTAGCTTCAGTCAAGACGTTAGAAAGCACCAAACAGAGGTCATATATATGTTTCCTTATATGCTATGACCTAAAAGCAGGATTGATTGAAACTTTTAAAGCTCTGAACTACATGTCACATTTATTTGACCACAGGGCACTTCTCGCTGTTTAAAGCAAAAGATGGCCGCACCTTTGCTGACAGAGCTCAGCCATGAAAGGCAGTCACTGAGGCTCAACACTTTATGCCTTTATAAACTTGATATATGTATTTCATGCATTTCTACTTATCTGGCACGGTAGATTTTCTCCTCTTTCATCACCCTCTATCATTCTCTCTAACCTGTCTCCATGCCTACCTGCTTCTTTTATTTTCACATTCCCCTCCTCTTCCACTGGAATCTGTCAAAACGCTGTGGAGGTGGAAATGGGGAAGGCATCGTGTGAGGGAGAGAGTCCCTCATCTACCTTTGAATTCTAAGAACTCCCTCTCTCGCTCCATCGACGGCTCTGGTTGTACCGCTTCTGAGGGAGCGATCAAAGCGGGAAAATTGCGAGAATTAATCAGACTCTTGTTGGATAGGATGGAGAGGGGGGAAGAGACAGGAGTCACCTCAGTCCACACCAATTTACACATCTGTTACTACCAACGTGAGCCCTGATTTCATCTGAACATATGGAAATACAATCCACTGAATTAATCCCACAATGATAGATGTGTGATGGAGGCCGAGCTCCGTTTTTCTTTTTTTTTTTCAAACATTAAAGGACAACCAAGGCCTCAGACTAGAATTCCAAGAATTCCAGGTATGAAATCCAGTGTACCTCTGTGACCCACTGTGTGTGCGCATGTGAATGTCTATGTGTGTGAAGAGTGCTGATGGGATGAGGAGGTAGTATTAAGGCCAACTGTCACTTTGGTTAGAGTGCACCCCAGACATGAAAATTAAAACATTTCAGACTGTGGAAGACAACAGCGGGCGGCCCCGTTGACAGTGGTCAACTCTGCAGAAAAGTTTGTTTGTATCAGTGAATGTTTTTGAAAGTTATGACTCTCACACGAAACATTTGGTAAAGTTATGACATTTTTAATAATAATGAAGTTTTATTATTAATTATTGCAGGAGCAAGTGCCAGCAACCCCACAGTGTATAAATCCATAAAGTTCATGTATTATAAACCAATCCAGCTGCACCTCAAAATGGACTTTTAGTAGTAATGTCCTGTTTCAATCATGTATACATCATATTTACTTTACTTCATTACAAAAAGTCAAAAAGAGAATCTTCACACCAGCATGTCAGCCCTTTTTTTTTTGCTAAACTATGGCAGCTCTTCATGAAAGTGTAAGGACGAGAGCACGCCAACTATGTATACTCGAGCTGCTGCAGACGGATGGTGCGTGAAGCCTATCGGAGCCTTAAGAGGCAAACAACAGGAGCGCCAGTGAACTGAGGCCACGAGGACCACAGAACCTCTTTGTTCTCTCTCACTTTCATTCTTATTGCAGAGATAATGTCATGTGTGAGAGCTCACAGACACAAACTACAATCAAGTGTGATCCTGGACTGTATGTGCAGTGTCAGCCAGTATTATGTGCGTGTAAAAGGGAGGACCTGGTCAGTTGTGGAAAAACAAGGCCAAGTAGAACTGTGCTGTAGTCCAAACGACCTCAACATAATGTTACAATTCATTTAGATTTACATGCACACATCTGGCACACAACCAAAGAGGAATTGTCCATTCACCCTCATCACTCTTTGCTGTTGCTGGCACATATGCAGTTTACAACTGTGGCAGATTTACAACTCAACTTTTAGAACCAGCCAGTCACTGTCAACTAAACAGAACAGGACCTGCTAACAACTCCAATAGCATCGAATACTGGATTTCACAAAGTGGCAACATCCTAAACGATGTGTTCGATGTGAGCAGTGCTTTTTTAAAACATAACCTGTAACCACACATACTACTGCAGTTCATTAATGACCGCTCCTTGACCTTTATAGTAACGATCAATTACTACTGGAGGTAGCAAGCTGGCTAGCCGCAGGCATGTTACCAGTCTACTTTTTTCTTGCACATATCTGGTTATGGAAAAACTATAAACATATACATGAATATCTTAATTCTTGAAAGGCAAACTATCACTTTTAATGCAGCATCATACACCACTTCCATGTGCGGAAATCCAAGGCTGCTGTGTCCTGTTACAGCTGCTAAGCTGTGATTGGATAATCACTGGTTAGGGGAGGAATGTAGTGAGGGGTCATTGCGACATTCCAGTCAAAGCTGAGGTCGCGATTTCCCAGTTGAGGTTTCCAATTGGTCCATCTGACAAAAAACATGGCTGACCGTGACAAACTGATGTCTCCTTGGCAAGTTTACACACAATTGAACTTTCAGCAGTGCAGCTTATTTAAAAAAAAAAAAAAAGAGGGTAGGAAAAATGACGCACGAGGTAACAGACGCTGTTATACATTTTATTTTATTGCACTTTTATACTTGGAAAATTATATAAATATTCCATTCACTAGCTTAATACACATACTGTAGTCTACCTCATGCCCGATTGATTGAAATGTACAAGAGAAGTGTGAGTGACGTCAGACAACTGCTTCTTCATAAAGTCAGGATTAGATTAATCCTGAGTTTACAAGTAGGGACTCAAAGTGGTATCCCACTGTACTTTTCCTAGTAGGACTTTAGAAATGTTCATGTTCCGAGTTGTATAAAACATAGCAATAGTGTCGAGTTTTCCTTGAGAATTCAATACAAGGAAAAGGCTGAGGCCACAACCCTGCATTATGTAGTGCCAGAGAGCAGTAAATCTACAGGGGCATATTCTGTTTCTCAAATAAACTGATTCTAACAAAATCATACTCATGAGTGCCTACTTTTTCAGGAGGGGATAATAGGCATGTGGCTAATCAAAAACAGATCTATGATCGGAACAAAAACACGAGTAAAGGCGAATGAACTGAGGCCAATCAGATCTGGAAGGAAAGTGTTGACTCACTTCAGTCCGATTTTTCGGTGAATTCGGAGAACAAACTTAAAAGTCGCATCACTACTGTGATTTTTCAGTGCCCTCGTCTGAGATATACATATTTACATATTTATTTAGGAATCCGGCGTAAAGAGATTTCAAGGCATTTTTCCTCTGACATGTGAATGCTACCACCAGAGGGCGACACTGTGATGTTTGAGGCCCGTAGGAACTCAGTGGGCAGCGAGGTCTGCGAGGTCTGTCTGGTGGGCAGAACAGAGAGAGGAAGACAGAGACGGGGGGTAGAGGCAGAATGTGTGTGGGAGAGAAAAAACACTAAACAGAAGGTGAGGCGAGACAACTGAGTGGGGGGCCATGAGACTGAGATGTACTCAGAAGGAGCGTGTGTGTGTGTGTGTGTGTGTGTGCATGAGGCTTATGTATGAGATCTTGCATAAGCGCAGGTGTCAGCAGGTGCATGCAAGCACTAATACAAAGTGGTGCATTGGCATCTGTGTGTGTGTGTGTGTGTAGGTATGAGTGTGTGTTTGTGTGCCTTAGGACAATACCGCTCCCTCATTATGCAACTGTTTCCTCAAGTCCAGCACTAATGAGGAGCTTCACCGTCACCGTGGTAATCAAGGTCAAGCCTAGGCCAAAACACACACACACATAGAAACACACTGTGTGTGTGAATGTGTGTGTGTGTGTGTACACAGCTGGATTTAGCATTTACAAGACATTTTCAGTCGCCTCACTTTATCTGGATATAGACCAAGACAAACACAAGAGGCGAATGGGTGGAGTTTTGTGGGATCCCACATGATCCAAACAATTTCACTGGAAAGATGTGGGTGTGATGTTATGTCCCTCCTGTCTCCTCCTCCTCCTCCTCCTCTTTCTGACGGAGAGAACATGAGGGAGAGGATGCATGCATGAAGACAGGTAGAGTCAGGTAGGAAACGAGGAAGAGACAAAGAAGGATAAGGATGAGAGAGACAAGAAGGGGGGAGAGAGAGAGTAAGGCAGGGTGTGATATACAGGGGAACAAGGCTGGGAGGAGGGAGGGAGGTGGGGGGGAGAAATAGAGGGAGGAGTAATTAAATGAAAAGAGCAAGACTTAGCTCTTTAGCCTCATCCCTCAAGACCGTCCTGACACTGCTACAGCTAGCTAATGTCATAGCAACAGGGAGAAGAGAAGTCTAATGGGTGCGGCACAGAGGAGAGGAGTGAGGAGCAGGTAGAGGCGAGAAAGAGGAGGCAACTGAGTGGAGGAGGGATGGAGGGAAGGACAAAAGAAGGCATGGAACAGAGAGAGAGAGATGAAGACTGCAGAGTCAAGGACAGAGACATCAGACTAGGAGTGATGTGAATGATATAAACATGGAGGAAAGGGAATGAAACAGGAGGGGGGGAGGCTGAGAGAATGAGAGGGCTGGCAAAGAGCCAGAGGAATAAAGGCCATACCGTCCCCTTCTCCCTCTGCATTTCATGTCCTATCTCTCTCTCTTGCTCGTCTCCTGTTATGCAGCTGTACCTGTGTTTACCATTGTTTCTATATCTAATTATCCCCTCTGAATAATTCACTAGAGTATCAATAATTCAGCTTTAATTAGCTAAGACACACCAGACAGACTTGGGCATCACTTTAACATGGACAAGGAGATCATCAAACAGAGCCAAACACACACACACAGTGCGACAGATGTAGTTTTGGATGGCCTGAAAAAGGGAGTGGCACACATGACACACACTGAAACTAATAAAATAGATGGTGAAACATCATTTTCTGAAAGTTATCTTGGACAGGATAACATACTTGGACTGCAGGATGTGTGCTATGATGGACTGTTGCGCTCATGACGCCCCCAGAACCTGCTTACTCCTACGTCTACTTTTATACATTAACACAAAATGGAGGTAACCATCAAGCCATGTTGAAGTTATAATCATATAAAAAATTGTGAATTAAGATAAAGCTGTCTTCTGCCTTTCAAACAGGTCGTCTTAAGCGTTACCGCAAAAAAACAATGTTGAGGAACCACGAATGAATTGATCGGTGTAATGAAGCCTAGGCTACAAGTTTGTGTTTAAATTAGTTTGGAGAAATTTGGTTTGAGTCCTCATTTGTTTTTACTTTATTTTTGAGGGGGGCGGGGGCGGCGTTTAGCTCAGTCGGTAGAGCAGCCGCCCCACATGCGAAGGCTCGCTGCGGAGGCCCAGGCTCAAATCCCGACCTGTGTGGCCCCTACCCGCATGCTATTCCCCATCCCCCTCCTCACGTTTCCTGTCAATCTTCAGCTGTCCTATCAATAAAGGCAAAAGGCCAAAACAATAATATTTAATATTTTAAATTGAGATAATGCTTGGCCACCTTGGGCAAAAACGTCTTACCTTCAATCGCAACTACCTTACACTGTACCTTTATTTATACACAAAGTTCTCTTACTAGCTTTGTCCTTCCTTCTTCCTTCCTCAGCTTGGTTGCTGGTTGGGGTTAGGTTGAGATGGGGTCATGCTAAACTTACATACTTCATTTTGGAAAAAGAAGTCACCAGAAGGTCATGTGACACAATCAAAAGCTCCAAGTTAAAGCGAGCAAGTGAACCTTGATCCATTTAATCACGGGTGTTTCCAGTTTAAAGAGTGGCTTTATGTTCGCTGTATTTGAGCCTGTTTCTCAACACATTGATAGATGTGTGTACATAGACATCACAATGGTTTCCTCATTAGCGCAGTGTGACTGCAATCAGGTGGATTTCAACGGCACTTCTAACTACGTCTCCGGCGGTGCGGCTCTTTATGACAATTGTTTAGCAGCAGGACTTTTAAGGAAACAAACCGCTGGACGTGAACAAAAACCGTCAAGAAAATGTGTCTAAAACCAAATTTCTTTCAAGTTGTTCCGGCGTCTTGACATGAACGATTGTGACGGTCATTCACACCCAGCAAAGAGAAAAGAAGGGAGGGCTGACAGCTTCAAATCTCTCCTTCAGTCACCACCAACTCTCCGTCATCTCCATGTTCTCTTGAATCTTTTTATTTCACTGTAAATCGTTGGCAGGTTAAGCGCAGAACTGGGACTCTTAAAGGTGCATGTTTTATCCATCAGCTCCCTTGATATTTTTCCGCAGACACTCACTCCTACACACACACATACACACACACACAACTCATACACAGACATCCCCACAACAGCATCTATGTGGTAGAGGCGGATTAGCATCTAGGACCAAAGCCACTAGAAAAGACTCCTACCTAGAGCTTATGAGTCACGTCTGTCTGTGAAGTGTATGTGTCTGTACTCTGTGTGTGTGTGTGTGTGTGTGTGTGTGTGTGTGTGTGTGTGTGTGTGTGTGTGTGTGTGTGTGTGTGTGTGTTCCAGCCCAAATAGAGTGTACACCAATAAGATCTGCCTCTGGATCGATTGGACTCAGACTGTGCCTCAGTTGACAGGCTGGACCCGTTGTTCTCTCAATTGATCCATCCTCTGTGTTATGTGTGTGTGTGTGTGTGTGTGTGTGTGTGTGTGTGTGTGTGTGTGTGTGTGTGTGTGTGTGTTTATGTGTGTGCACGCATATAAAAATGTTTGGTTTGTGTACTTCTGAACACAAACTGCAACATGCTCAACCATCATCTCCTGTCAAAATCAGCATGGTGCAACATGCTCAACCATCATCTCCTGTCAAAATCAGCATGGTCAGGTGGCCAGTTTCATTTCTACCACTTAAACCACTGGTTGTCATTTCAAATGTTTTATAACAGTACACCTACCTAAGTTTTAGTACTGATAAAAACAACACCTTGCTTTGAGACATGTTCCTTTACAAAACCAGTTTTTTTCTTTTAAAAAAGCAGCAAATCTTCTTAAATATTAAAAGCAGCTATGAAAGAAATCTGCTCAAGTAAAATTCTCAAGGAGAAACTGTCTGATGAAAGAATGAGTACATGAAAGTATGAACCCTGAAAGCACTCATTGCCATCTTTTGAAACGTGATACTCTGACCCAGGAACACAATGCAATCACAAAATACCTGGCTCTCAAACCTAGTCCTAAAGCGTACTGATTCTGGAGACTTGCAGTTGGTTTAATTGGGTCCGCACAAGTGGAGTAAACATTAAATATGACAGGTCCCTAATTCTGCATTAGAGCTACATGAACCCAAGTGAGGGAAATCAAAATCTTGTGACTGACAGCATGTCACGCTGCATTTCACAGAACCGTGTCTGTCTTCTCTGGTGGTCACCAATAGAAAGATGGATTACAAAACTCAAACAAGGTTGCACGTATACCTCATCTGATCATTTCTCCGTGCTTGACGCCTTTAGTTTTAACATGCATAACACACAGAAGGAGGAAAGCGAAGTTGTGAGAAACGAAAAAGGCGAGAGGATAAAGCTGAGAAGCAGAAGCAGCAGGTTAGCACTAATGGTCAATGACATGTTGTTAGCACTGTGGCTAGGCTTAGCGCAGGAGTCTGAACTGCTGAAATATTTACGCGGCATACGGAACGAGAGACTCGTTCACTTCAAATCAGCTGAAGCAGAGAGAGGGAGTAAGCCAGGCCACTTTTCTACCTCTTCTCTGTGCTGAGGTAACAGCACATGCAGTCAAATGCCACATGAATAATGTGCATGTGTGACTTTTTCTTTTACTTATTCATTTTTGTCCCGGCATGTTGGACCTTTGTTTCAGTTTGTTTACAGGCAAAGGTTTAAAGATGATGAAGTGCAGAGACAAACTTACTTATCCCTGTTTGACAATTTTTTTATTTTCTCTCGCCTCATTTCTGCACACAAGTTAAAGTTCTGAGCTAATTGTTTTAATGTTGGGTGTACTTTTGAAATAAAGTTACTTTAACATCTTCTTCAGTAATTGCTTCCATAACTAATCTAGACAATAAAATGGCTTCTCCTCATATATGTCAAATACAGAGGATACTCTCATGACTAACTGGCCCCGATAAACTTCAATTTCAACACTTTCTTGCAAGCTCGTACTTAGAATTTGAGATGTGGTTTACCACGTGTCTGTCTGTGTGTGCATGTGTGTGTGTGTGTGTGTGTGTGTGTGTTTGCATGCTCGGTTTCTCTGTGCATGTGCATGAGCCTGTGTGGGTGTGTGAAAGTGAACCATCCAAACTCCTCAGTGTGTTTTCCGAGCGCTTGTCAGCTTCAAAGACGGGGGTCAAACCAACAGGCACCTGACACAAGCTAACTTCACTTACCGCTGCCATGACAACAGGAAACAAACAGAAAATGAAAACATACTGTATTTTCATAATGACAGCTGAGTGTCTCTCTCCCCTCCTCTCTCTGTCGTTCACTCTCTCAGACTGGACAGATGACTGGCGCGAAGGATGTGGGAAGAGAGACAGAAATCTGTCACTTGTGTTCTCCCTTCCCTGTGTGAAATGTTCACTCTCTCTCTCTCTGTAGTAGTGTTTTTGTTTTCACCTTCAGTCACAAAATGATTGAACCTCAGCACCTTCTCCCTCTCATTTTTCCTCTCTTGCTTGCTGGGAGCCTGAGATGGACGTGCCTTGAAGCGAAGTTCCTCCTTAGCAAGCCTGACAGATCCAGCTTAATATTTAACCACTGGACTGACACACACACACACACACACACACACACACACGCATAGCAGTACTGTTCTGTACACATGGAGATGCTCAGAAATCTAGTAGATCAAATGCAAACTGGAAAGTGACCGTCACGCTGATAACAGAAAGTGTCAGCTATCCCTTCAGGACAACTTTCTGTATCTCAGCTACTTGACAGGCTTTGTGGCAGAACCCACGAGCTTTAACATGGCGGTTGCTTCTGCCTCTGCTAATGACAAGTTGTGTTTTCAGGCGAAGCTGCATAAGGTTGTCCATTATCTTTCTCCCTACTGGCCTCTTCTTCTCCACCCCCCCTCCTCTCTTGTTCTTTCTCTCACTTTTCTTTTTAATTACCTGATGTCTCCTCTTTTGGACCCAGACGCCAATAGAGATGTGAGCAGCACCGTCTGCACTGAACCGTCTGTGTACATCTGATCTGTGATCTTTTCTCTGTCTGTGTGTATGCACTATGTGTGCGTGTGTGTTTCCCTAACTGTGCCTATTATGTGTGTATCCAGACACAACCTGTCTGCACTTTCAGCCTGTGAATATGATGTCTTTTAAACCAGTGCCAGATTTTTGAGCAAATTTACACAAGAAAGGTTGATTTAAACACCAGACTATTGGGATGAAGAACAAATATAATCAATCATTGTGCATGTGTAAAGCAACTTACAGTTTTCATTATCAGCGAATCAGCTGATTATTTTGTTTATCAAATTTATAAAATTTCAGGAAATTCCCATCACAATTTCCCAGAACCCAGACTGACATATTAAAATAACTTGTTTTGCTAGACCAATGATCCAAAAAAACAAAAAGAAAAAAAATCAGTTTTCTTACAAAGAAGACAAGGAAAACCAGCAGATGTTCTCATTTTAGAGGTTGGAACCAGTTAATTTTTGCTCATAAAAGACTGAATACCATTTTTAAAATTGTGGCCAACCGTGTGTGTGTGCCATGTACTTTCCCTTTCAGCGTGTCCATGTTTTTGTACTCCTTTCTGTTTCCTGTGACTGATCTCCCTGGGATGCCCCTTCTCTCTCCTGATGCCAAGCTCAGGTTCCCCATCTGCGACATGCACGAGGACAGAAGCGGCTTGTTGCACTTCAAACGCAAACTGAGAGGCCTCTGGCACCCTTGGCGCTGTAGCATAGGCGACAGGATACTGAGACAGAAACTTACCTGCCAATACGGTCCTCTGTGTGTGTGTGTGTGTATGTACGTCTGTGTTTGGCAGCAATTTAAGAGCCTTCATTCCTCTTGTCTTTATTGGCATGAGAATGGCAACATGAGGAGGGTTTTACATTGCGGTTCGTCTAAGAAAGTATCAAATATTCACCTCGTGTGGGCTTTAAAGGTAGTTGTTACATTTCCTCTCGTTTATCAACTCAAGATGCAAGCTTATGGTCATGGTTAAAGTCCTAATTACAAGACTGTGTCAGGACTTGTTATCACGGAAAGTTGGTGAGCAAAATCAGGGCACTGAATCAGACCTAAAAACGAAAAAACGAAAACAAAAGAAAAAAATACAATAACACAATTTTCCCTGGTTTGGAAATGAGGCTGCAACTATTTATCAGCTTACTCAATCAATAGATCAATAGTTTTGTCTAAAACGTGTCCATCACTATTTCCCAGAGCCAAACGTGACACTTTGAAATCGCTTGTTTTTTTCCAACCAGTTCAAAAAACCTGAAACTACTCAGATTATGATATATTAGAGAAACTAAAACTACGTATCGCTTATTAAATGACTAAAACAACTCAGCTGTCAACTGTCATAATAAAAATACATATAGTTTATATATCTAGAAACATATATCCCTGAGAACATGCTACACATCAGCCTAACTTTCAACAAGAAAAATAAAATCCAGAGCAGAGCAAGCGATAAAATCAGATATCGAGTTCCACAGGGAGTATTTGAAAATGGGACTGTTAAGCCCTCTGACACAGTCAACAGACTGTGTTTACAGTGAGGAAGTTAGATACGATCCTCTAAAGGCCTAAAAGATTTAAAACCAGATCTATCAGTCATCTTTTTAACACATTCTAGCTGTATACTGTGCGGGGATAAACGAAATTTAGGGGCAGCTGAACCACTTCTTAGTGTAAGAAATCTCCACTTTAAAGCTGTGAGGGGAAAATACTATGAAAGGATTAATGGCTACACAATAGTGAATGTTGTAAATTGCATTTTTTGCTTAGATGGAAGCCTTCCCTGTCTCTGTTCATTACATTAACCAAATCAATGGACTATAAACCAAAACATTTAAACAATAAAAGTTTAACTATGTGATTTACATGTTTTATTTCACACGTTTTGTTCACACATGTGAAATGTTTTCAAAGATAACAGTGACTATGAATCATCACGTAGTATCCTTTCCCTTTTACATCAGGCTACGACTCTAACAGCTCCAAATCACAGGATGCCAGATTCAAGGACTGAACTAGATACAGTGCGATGACTGACAGTGGCACTGATTTAAAGAGAGTGCTTCTGATAATCGAGAACATGAGGGAAAATGAGGGCGACAGAAAGAATGAAAGATTGAGCGAGATGAGAGGATAAAACACTTTTGTCTACTCGCTACTTCCTGATGGGAAAATACATTTATTATCTAATGGTGATTATACAGCAAACTATGCTGTGTGGTATTGATTTATGCATATAGATGTGTTTGATGAGGTATGACAGACAACACCGCAGCATCATCTTGGGTTGATACGATGCTATATATCATGAGACAATATCAATGTGATGAAGTATCATCACTTTCTGACTTACTTACTTTGACGTAAATCATGAGGTATTTCTTACTCGGCTGAACTGTTCCCCTGAAGCTCATCAATTACAACATTTTTTACTTGATGCTCTGCGATGAGTAGCTCATGTTTAACAGGACATTCTGCAGCTACCTTTTCCAAAGATAAGCAACCCAGTCAACAGTACAACCTTGACCTCGCTGCTGCTGCTCCCACTGGCTGTCACGGTTTGTTTGTGGTCAAGCGGCCAATCAGAAAGAGAGATGGCAGACACTGTGAACCATGCAACCTGCATATGAATGACTCTGGATGCAAAAGGCATTTTATAAATCATGCAAAATCAGTTTTCAGATAACATATTGTTGGGTTTTTTTTTAAAGTGACATCAACTTTGTGTTCAATGAAGAGAAAAAATACTGTGTAACTTGGCGGCATGGGAACTTCTGAGGATACAGTTGGTACGGGCACACACAAACGTTGCTTTACTGCATTTATGCTTAACCCTTTGACACATGTCTTTCAGCGATCAAGCACAAACACACACACACACACACACACACACGCTCAAACACGCTAGAGGTCAAATCATCTTTATGCCAAGAAACCTTGTAGAAGGCCACCCAGTGAATAGCAGCCCTAACAGCTCTGCACAGCAGGCAAGACACTAGAGAGAAGGGCACAGCGTGCGCAGCAAAGATATCTGTCTGAGCAGCCGGCCTTTTGAAAAAGCATCACAACATCTATCAGCTAGAATCTTGTGCGATCTATGTGGAGGAGATGCTTCAAGATGTGTCAAGGAAAACACAGTGCTACTGCTATTGATATTCCAGTGAGTTGTAAGGTTACAGAGGACCGCTTTCAAATGAAACCGGCCTCTTTGAAAAGACACAACTATTTAGACACTGAGAACAGAAAGAAACAAAGCTGTTTTCAATTTCACACAGTTCTACAGTTGATTTTGAATGGGTCACATGAGGCTACGGATGAAAGCGTGGATGAAAAAAAAAAGCGGCGACGTTTCAAAGTATTACACACTATAAGTTTAAAGGAACTGGTACAACATCAGTACACTCAGTGTTTAATCATTCCCGGTTGCCATAGTAACAACGGGGTCAGTAGGTCACGCATACATGTGGTTTTACAGTTTAGTGATGCCAGCCATTTGTGTTGCGCACACACTCACACACTGACTCCACGTCAGCATCTATCCAACATCAAACAAGACTTCCCTCATTATCTTGATTTAGCCTAATAATTGCAGGACAGGCCTGGAAAAGGGAACAAGACTGGGAAAACTGCCACATTCCCTGAAATTCCCTCACACTTATTTAACCCTCAGTGGGACAGGAGGCAGAGATGGGAATGACAGATCAGGATCAGGCCTTGAGGGCTTGATCTGGATGCTGGAGATGAGAAGGGTCAGGATTGGAGCAACAGTGGAAAAACGGTTGCGTGTTATGAATAAGTCGAGCATAGCTGGATCTCCAGACCATCCTTCCACTTAAATCGTCTCTTCTCTGTCTGCATATAATGTTCCTTATCCACAGCATGCTGAACGACTGAGGACTCCCATCACAATGTTCTCTGTATCATATTGAAACTAGAGATTTGGTATATGGTATTCATTTTCACTACACATCGTTATATCATGGAAATTTCCTGACACCAGCTCTACCTGTAAAAAAAAAAAAAAAATCTGATCACTTGAAGACTCGAGTCAAATATCTTTTGATTAATTCCTGGAAAAGCTGTGCTCGAAGTGTCTCATCCAACAGCTGCACTTTCCTTCGAGGTGCTGTCTCAGAGGCTGAATTTGCACTATTTGTACTATTTGTATTCACACATCCAGAACATACAGTACACTGGTGCATGAGTGATGCTACAAAGAAAGCGTTGACCTAAAATAGAGGGGCACGGTGTTCGGTAAGAGAAACATGCATGATTGGTATATTTAATCTAACACCAGGATGCACCATCTTGATATTTTAGATTCTTTTCTGATTCTAGAGATCTATTCAACCCCTGCAAACTTAAATGTTCAACTTCAATCCATTCAAGTATAGTATTAAAACAGTATTAAAAGTATTATAGTATATAATAGTATAAAAAAGGTTGCTGTACATCAGCCCAGAGATATATATGTTCCAGCCTTAACTCGTCTGGCAAGAACATTTGTGTTCTTGTAAGTCTGTCAATATCTTAGACTTTATGACTCAAGAATGTTTGTCTGGAGTGGAACCCAGTAAATATGAAGAATTAGTCATTATCAATAGTAAACAGCAGTTGAAGACGGTTGGTAGCAGCTGTCCTAGATGACAAACTCCTCATGTTAAGCAATGCCTGCCTGTCTTTTTAATTGCACTCATGTCAAAATCACCAAATTGTTTTGTTAATTTAAATCAATCAGTGATCTAGAAGTATTTTCCTAGCATGCATCTGCAGGTTAGGTGCCTATGTGTGATATTTTCCCTCAACTCTTCATAAACTGTATCTGAATATGACAATAAAGATGAAGAGAAAGGTTTTAGGAGTACTTTCCACCCTTCAATCCTCTCTCTGTTGTTGTTCTCCTTCGTCTCGCCCCCTCAGCTGCCTGCCCTTCTTCCAGCACTGTGATCCTGTCTGGTTATTAATTCATAGTTAAATCTAAACGGTCTGGACACTCACATAACCCTTCCACTGCTGTTCATTTTACGCTTGGGAGGGCCACCACTGTGCGCCCCACACCCACTAATGTCCAACAAACACATATATGAGGCACATATATGTGCATACTCACACTTCTCATTTGTATACATAGCAACTTCTCTGTGTGTTAACATGAAGAAGTCAGTTTTTTGTTGTTTTTTTTTGCTTTTTTTCTTCTTCCTTTCTCTACTGAATAGCAAACAAAGCACAGCTATGATCATCAATTTTTTTTTTTTGAGACACTTCACAGAAAGAATGTAAAGTATGGCCGTGCTCGTGTTGAAAAATGATGAGCGTTAGCATAGTTTAGATGCCATTTCCAACGAGCCGTTCTGCTATCACAGTCTCAAGTGGCCAACTAACTACAAATTTGTACACAGGTCCACACTCACTGCTTTAACATGCAGCTTCAAAGAATATTTTCACACACTCGTGCACCACACACATACATACCCGGGGTTGCATATGCGTACACACCCTTGCTGTCAGGATAGTGATAAATTGCAGGGAAAATGAAAAGGGGAGAACAGTAATCTGACACCTCCAGTGCTGGGCAACCAGTAATTAAATCCCTTCATTAGGTCAAATATTTGATTATGAAGAACCTGGAGGGGAATCTAGTAATGACCTCTTTCTTTTTTTTGGGGTGGTGGGAGGAAAAGGAGCAGACGAGAGGAGAGAAGGTAGCGGAGAAAGAATATGGAAAGGTTGAGGGCAAGGAAAACGAGGCAAAACATAGACAGAGTGGCAATAAAAGTCATCTCCATATTGTCTGTAATCAGTGACCATGTTCTTCACACCTCCTCCCCATCTCTCCCTCTGCCTCTGGACAGCGTCTGTGTGTTGTTGTAGTAAGTCTAAAACGCTGGCCGCAGCATATTGGTAATATGTTGATGAAGGCAGACCAGGCCAAGGGAGTCTCTCTCTCTCTCTCTCTCTCTCTGGTGGAAGACAGACAGTGTGCATGTTCGATAGACGAGTGAACATTGCTGGCCTCCGCCTCAACCCTCTCTGGGAAGCTGCTAGCTTCAGCCTGCGAGTGCATCTCCTCCACTCTGCTTGTGCTATTCCTTGTACATTATCCCGAGACAACACGGGGAGGGATTATGCACATTAAAAGGAAGGAGTGTGTAGGATTAGCACAAAGTGGCAAAATGAAAAGAACATTCTTCTCATTGGTGTTCATATACATTGTTTTTGATCATCTTTGACTTCAATAGAGAGGCTTTATTAACAAATATTAATGGAAAAACAAATGCTGTTGCATGAAAGACTTGGAAGATTTTACTAAATTAGCTTAAAAGAACTGATTTAATTTATTACGCCCAAAGCAGCTCAGCAATTCAAAGTTGTATCTGCAGTTGCATTATGTTCACACTGTGTACTTCCAAATGCAAATTTCTCTATTGATTAGCTTATCAAATCCTAATAGCCAAACAAATACATAAGTATTGGCAATGCTGAGGAGGTGTAACAGTGTTGCTGTGGAGATACAGCATGCAATACTGTTGATGAAGCACAATTATTCGGCCATAAATCACCGACAAGTCCTGGTTCTCTGGCCTCGGGCCCACAGGGAGAGACATGAACACACTACAGTTTAAGCGGTAGAAGTATATAAAGTATATTAAAAAAATAAATAAATAAAAACACTTCTCCTATGAGCTGCCGGCTTCCACAATTAATTAATAGATGTTTACGCAAGAGTGTACCTGAACTTAGATGCTCCTGTTTCATATTTCACAGCTTTCCCTCGATCTCTTCCCCTTCCCCTCTGCTATGTGTGTGTGTGTGTGTGTGTGTGTGGCTGTTTGAATGCCAATGCCGTCATCAAAGGATACGTCAAAATGAAGGCTCTGGCAGAGGTTGGATCTCAGACACACACACACACACACGTAAATAAACACACATGCACGCACACACTGCTCTAGCTATGCTTTCATATCACGCCCTGGCAACGCCCACTGACTGCAGCATATCTCCACCGGTATCACCAAGGTTACCAGCGGTAGCCAGGGATACCGTCGGAGCCACCTGTGAAAATGTACATAAAGGGGTCTGGCCAAAGTCTCGTTGGTCGATGGCGACATTAAAATTTCCACAATTAGGGACACAAATGTATGCGTTAAAGCATTTTTATATATTATGAACAGCATAAGTGCTTTTTCAGTTTTCACTGAACCGATTGATATTTTACTCACTAAATCTTTAGGAAGAAGGAAGACATAAATTAATCATAATAAATAAATAAAGGACTGTCAAATGTGCAAAGCTGGGTGTAATCCTTCCACAGTCTATCACAGATTTGTTATTTTCATATGCTGTGAAAGGAGTATTATTCCTTTCCAAGTCTCACTTAGCACTTTTCTTTCAGTTATCGGCATGCTTCGCCCCAATATTGATCCAGCCTCATGGTTTTAACAATCCAGGCGTTGTTTGATCCTTAGCACCTCAGCTCGTCTTATTCTGCGTCTTCTGCACACCTCTGGTTCCAATAAAACGTGTGTGTGTGTCTGATCTAACAGATATTTCAGATGCATCAATTATACCAGGGTGCATTAGTCAGTGAGTTAGTTAGCTGATGAGAGAGGCTTGAATTCATTGGCTTAAGGACCCAAGATTAAAAATTGGTGTTTCCATGACAAAGGAGGGCCTCCGCCAGCAACCGTGTATCCACAGCACTGACACACAAATTGAGAAAGAATATTCCCAGGCATGCTCCAAGCTTCACTCTCTCTGCCTGGAGAGGTGTGTGTGTGTGTGTTTGTGTTTGCTTGTGTGTGTGTGTGTGTGTGTCTGTGAGAAAGAAAGAGAGATTGCTTTCCTCTTGTGGGTATCAAAATCACTCGGAATATGCGGATCTATCAAGCTGAGGAACAGAAAAAAGCAAGGGAAATTGAAAGAGAGAGTTTTTATTATTTTTATTTTTTTATCTTTGCACCTTTGTAAACTATCAATCATACACAGACACAGTGTTAACGTGTGTTTATACTAAAATTTACACATGCATGCACATGTGCTATCCATCTTCACCTCGTAATTCTAGCATGTTATGCATTCCTGGAAGTAAAAATTAGATTCATATGGTGTTAGAGCTGTCTGAGTGTGTGTGTGTGTGTGTGTGTGTGTGTGTGTTATTGGATGCAGTGAGACCAGCAGAGATGACGATGTATGCATGTACCGTATGTCTATTTCCAAGTATTCTAATTGTGAACACAACTTCGAGGTGATGCGTCACCCCTTCCCCCACTATTCCACATCCCATTCCTACTCCATGAGGAATTAAAGGTGAAATACACCCCGAAGCAATTTCAACCTGTTTATGAACTGTAACTAATGATGTTTATATATATATTATTATATATATATATATATATATATATATATATATATTATATATATATTATATTTATATATATATATGTGTGTGTGTGTGTGTGTGTGTGTGTGTGTGTGTGGATAGATATATTCCTGGGTCCATTTTATAGTTTTGTAGTAGGTTTTCTTTTATACCTTGCTGAAATATGACATACTGCATTCTCCACATGGATGGACATCATTTGTGACAATTTTCTTGAGCAATTGAGAAAGACGAAATTGTACCACCCTTGTGTCCTGTTCTACTAACACACAGATAGAGTGTCAAGAAAGAAGTGTGACTTACTGAGGAAGGTCAAATATTCTAGCAGCAAGCAGTAAGTCTATCCACTACAGTCGTATTGTGACAGAAGTGTGCAGAGGTCCCTGGAGACATTTGTTAAAAGAACTGGGTTTGTGCAGAAAGATAAAGAACGGGAGAAAGCAGCTAATTTCTGAATCTATGCTCGGAGAGTTGAGTACAGAATGAACCCTTTCAAGCAGAAACAGCTTTAATGCTCAGTGTGGACTGGTTCTTGGACCTGTTGGCAGATGAGCTCTAGGAGTGTTTTCATGGAGTCATTTTAATATTTCACTTCAAATACATCATAAAATGATGACAATGAACCTCTATTAATGCAGCCTTATTTCAGGCAGAGCACCGATGTCACACTTGTATTGGCTGATTGGTATCGCTGTTGGCATTTGCTGGTACACTGCAACAACAACAGGACAAATGAAGTGCAGATTACAGCTGAATAAGGCCTGGTTATGTGATCAGTGACTGTGTATGTGTGTACCGTAGTACCAGTGTCTCCATGATGATATATATGCCAAATATTATCAGTTTAATGGCAAGTGTTACATCCTGCCATTGAAATATACTGCGAGAAAACACAAGGGACAAGGAATAAGGGTTAAAGATGTAGCCTGAGGCTGTGTGAGTGTGTGAATGTATACAATATATATGTGGGTGCCAATTAAAACACTGACAGATCTATGCAGTGTCCCCCATCCAGCATCTGATCCACAGGCTTTTCATAATACAACACATCAGGTTGAAACCAGAAATCTCTAATCCCAGATCTGCAAGTAAGTCCAAAGCCTGTCCTCCTATCAACAGCAACATTCGTTCATGCACACATGCAGTCACACATACAGAGAGAGAGACAGAGCGAGAGAAAAGACATTTTTACTGAGGCTCCTCAGAGAAAAGTCACCAACAGAAAAATAAGAGTCACTCTCACTGGGGAATCCCACCACTTTCAAACAAATAAAGATGTGCTTGTGTACCCATAAACACCCTCAGACATTTTGTACTACTACTACTACACACACACATACACACACAGACAGTGACACACATGTGCATCATTGTCTTCCTGAGTGGAGGAATACAGTATACACTGTAATTCACACCCCGTCTGAGCTTAACCAGAGATTTCATCTAGAGGGGAAACACCAGGCTCCTCTATTGCCCCCAATTACTGGGGCCTGGAAGCGGAGTCAACAGCCACCGTTTTATACAATCACATCGTCTGGGAGGAAATCAGCCCCCCTTTTCCGCTTCTGCTTTGAGCTGTGCTCTGCCAGCCAGTGCTTCAGCAAAAGCCACTTAAACTATCATATTCTGAAAGAGCGCAAAAATGACTTGAGCTCTTTGTGGAAAAGGATTCTATACAATTTTGCAGAGAGGCGTCCTCCACATTATTCTTTTTCATGTAATACGTTCTCTGAGATCAAACGGATATCTTAATCCAGAGAGTGCACAGAGGCTTGTGCTTGGTAGCTCATACGGTAGAAGAAAAGCCCATAGGTTCAATTTGTGTGCAATTTGCTGTGTGTGTGTGTGTGTGTGTGTGGTTCGTGCAGGCCATTCTGCTCTCCGCGAGCTCGCTCGTATTGCCATTATACATCACAGCACAGCCCCAGCGAGTGGCTGTGTCAAAAAGCCTGCCTTCCTCTCCGCCATATCTCATAGTTACCTCCCCTAACCAAATTACCCCCCCCCCCCCCAATCCCCCCCCCACCCCACCCCATACCCCCATCCTCTGCAGACACTGCAGAGATTGAGCTTCAGAAACAGCTGCCTCAAAAAGTACAGCAGCAATGTCCAGCAGCATTCGAGCAGAAATGAGAGTAAACAAAGTGAACAAACAAAGATCCTGGCTGATGGAAGATCTAGATTTCTGCTGAAAATCAAAAGAAAGAATCAAAGAAGAGAACGAAGGAGGATGGGTGATGGGTTTGTTCAATGGAAATGAAAATCTCTGACATTTTCATTAAATACTTGTCCATTTTATGACTGTTTATCACCAGCCCTATAACATTTATAGCCAGTTCATGAAAGCTTTTACGTTCAGTGAAAATCCTCTGGCTCACAGGAAAGCAGCAAGGAGAAGTTTGTTTGAAATGAGTAGAAAAATGTGAGCAAAGGGCTGCCACAGCAGAAAAAAACTGTCTTCATTAACAAGCAAACAAACAAACGACATGCATTCTCAGAGAAAAAATACTAAGGCTTGAAAAAAAATTGTAACGCTTGCTAAATTAGAGTTACACCTCTGCTGTAACATGCATGTAGCATGATGAATGGTGCAATTATTCAGCAACATTGGGAAAATGATTTAATACTGTGTTCTTCATAGGGCCATGCTGTGTTTTGACCCCTGCGACATCCAGGTGTCTCAGGTGGTGACTTATGATACTTTACTCACTCTTTAAAGTCTGTGTAGAGGCAATTCTGAGATTTCTTTCAAAATACATTAAATATGTTGGAAAATAGTTGCTGAAAATTTGTGAACGATATATTACTGAAATTAGTTTTCAGTCCAAGACTTTTTGGGGCGGTCCTAAAGGGTGGCTCGATGACACGCTGAGGCCACCCTGAGCATACCCCTGCACCCCTAGCAGATAGAGATTAATTCATCTTGCTCAGAGTGTTTCAAAGTTAGCCATGTCATTTTCTGAAATCATCTGACATGTTTCAGTCGCTTCAAAAATTGTTACTTGACTGCTCCCACAAGTGGGTGTGGCTTGAACACATTCAGTGGACACGCCCTCACAGTCCTGGAGCTGAGAACACTGCTCATTTTTACACAATTTTGACACCTAATTTCATAAACTTGTCGATATGTTTAATCATTTAAATTTGACTGCGTGGGAAATAATACTTTCTTATTCGAAACTCAGACAAATACTTATTCACACACCTTAAATGAACTCACAGTGGCTCAAAAGCTAAAATGGATCATACTGTGAGACGTTATGTTCCTGGATGAAAAAGAAAAAAAAAAAGAGAGAAAAAAGGATGTACTTTTCCAAACAAAGTGTACTTCTGTGCCTCTATTTTGCAGCACAAACACTCATTACCATTTCATCTGTGGGGGTGGAATGCGAAAACATCATAACACTGATCACCTAACGTAGAAGATTTCCTAAATTTCCTAAAACAATTGAGGACGTCTGGTTTTCACATTAACTCAAAAATGATTCATCCCAGTCCGGGTGTGGTTATTATCATTGCTAGTGTGGTGAAGTGTTCTTCTAATAAATTGCCAAAGTCTGCCTGTGTGATCTCCGCCATGCAGAGTTTGAGAGTAACGTGATAAACTGGGCTCGCTGGTCATATTAGCAGGTAGAGTAGTCAGTGTAAGGCAACAACAGCTTGTGGCTCAGCTGGGGCTATGACCTCTGCGCACTGTAGTGGGAGGCGCAGGGAGAGAGAGACGAGGAGAGGGCAAAAGAGAAGTAAAGATAGATGGACAGTAGAGGAAGGGGAAAACACAAGAAACAAGCTCATCAGAGAGAGTGTTTCTGTCGAAATCGACCTAATCTGAGCAGCTCATCTCACCGACTATAAACGTGGTTACAGATTCATTTAACACTTCTAATGGTGATTAAAGCCAGAGATACATGCACAGCAACTAATAAATGTCATAACAAGAAAGAAAAAAGAATTACATAAAGGCACTGGAAAGGCTCCAAAAAACCAAGAACATAAAAACTAAATCTCCTCAGTTTGTCCCCCTGCTTTCTGTCTCCGTCTGAAAATCAAGATCAGCTGTAATTATTTGGTCACCTTCATGTGCAGGAATTATTGGACTACTTGGCTTTCCAACTAGAGCAATTTGGCGGAAAACCCGTGGAAGTGACAAACCTACAGTAACACTACTACAACGAAGACGATGTGAGTAAGACAGAATCCCACGAAACATTTGGAGGCAATAACAATTTCAGAGCTGATTGTGTTGAGTCATACTATGACACTGTGAAACAGTTTTGATTTCCCATCCTAAAGATAGAGTATTGTTATTTGGCAGCTTATAAACTGTCTCTATGGTAACCGTTACTCAATAAAATTGATTACTGGTCATTTGGGTCAACCCATTACTTCTGTTTTAGGACACCAATTGATAATTGATTAATATTCTTAAAAGATGTAGGCAGACATGGGATTTGAATAAATTACATTTCAAAATCTACCTTTCAGCAATATACGTTTAAATTAGGGGACAGACTAGCTCTGCTTCAAATGTAATTTAGGCAATTACACCAATTTTCAAAATTTGTATTTTAAGTTTAAAAGCAGCCTCTAACAATGCATGCTGTGCTGACTGAGGCCTATACACACTATTATTCAATCTTCGCAAATGGGCAATAAAAACCAGTAATCCATGACCCCTACCACAACTTGGGCCTTGAGTATGAGTGTGTGAACATTGTGAATGGTCCTATTACATCTGTCAACAGGCCCTGTGGCTCAACGCCTCAGGAAAGCCCTCAGCTCCTTCCTTTAACCCAAACACAACACAACCACCAAAAACACATAAAAAATATCAGCAGTATTGGGGAAAAAAATAGAAAATTTTTTGACTGTACTTGGCTTTAAACAGGCTATACACAGTCTGGCCATTGTGACTGACCCTGAACTGAGAAATTCCTTGACCGGATAGAGCCTCAGTCTGCACAGAGCGGCTGTGGAAACAGGCCAACACAGCTACAGAATTGCTAACTGGGAGGTCACCCTGCTCTCAAAATAAAAGCGTGCCCTGCACACACAGTATTAGGCAAACAAACCTCTCAAATTCTTAGATTAAATCTGATCTCAGATATGTTCCCTCGAATATGCAACTCCAATCAATCCACTGAGATCAGATGGAAATGCTTTCCATTAATATCTAATCATTACTAATGTTTATTTGGAATGTTTATTGATTACATTTGCTTTAAGAGAGTCATAATTAAACGGCTGTCCTTATTTATTTGCGCTGCCGTGTTTTGTGTCTTGTGAGATGCTTGTATTTCATGCAAGTTAAATTAAAGAAAGGGCCAGAGATGACGAAGAGAAAGGTACACACACCTCCATATAGGCCTACACACACCATGCAACCAAACTACGAGACAGTCGGAGAAGAAGGGCATATAGTTAGTCCCAGAAATGTTTGGTTTCCCCCCCGACCGGTGAGAGAAATAAAAAAAAATGGGATGGGAAAAAAGACGGAGGTGGATGACGGCTTCATGCTGTCACACACCAGCAAAAAGGACAGAGAGGAGGGTCCTGTCACATCGCATCAGAGTCAGCTGCAGCCACACCCGCCCTGCGAGCATACACCCTGCTGCTGGGAGAGGAGAGGAGAGGACAACTAGAGCATTAAGCAAGGAAAAAAAAAAAGAACATCCCCTTCTGTTCTATTCCTCCATTAGTCTCTCCTCTCCAGTGTGTCTCATTTCAATTGTATCTCATTCCTCATCTAGCCTCCCTCAGATACAGCGGTCTCCCTCTATTCTCACCATGTTGCCAGTCTCCCTGATTTGGCCACAATGAGGACTTGTGTGGTGGATCCCAGCCTTGGGACAGAGCGACAGACTACAGTCCGAGTGGTGGTGGTGGTGGTGGTGGTGGCGGTGGTGTGTGTGTGTGTAGGAGTGGGTGGAAGTAAGGAGGTGGTACAGAAAGGGAGAAAGAGGATTAGAAATGAACTGTGGAGATAGAGCACAACCTGACAATGAGTCCCTTCTCCCCAGTGCGTCTGCGTCTGAGTGTCAGTGTGTATGAAAGAGAGAAGCAAAGGATTAGCTTCTGAGAAAAAAAATCATTTCCCTTTGTGTTCCAAGTGATGCTGTCAATCATCGCACTGTAAGAGGAGCTTTGTGTGTGTCTGTGTGTGTGTGTGTGCATGCGAGGAGAGCAGTTATAAGGATGAACAATTCTGGCTATGGCTATAAACATAACCGATAATAGACTAGGTCTGACAGCAGAGCTATTATATCATTTATCTTTTGCTCCTTTATACCTATTGTAATAGCTTGGTGCTTAATGCACCGTGCGCCACACTAAGCCGCACAAATGACACCACACACTCCGAACATAGGAGGCCTCAATAGTGCTTATTATCAACATGCTTCTTTATTGATCTCTGTTCAGGTAAGACCTCAGCAGACGTGATATAAGGGTTTAAATCATAGACTTGGAAAAAGGGCTGGACAAGATAAATCATGAATGTAAACAATCCACTTTGTGCTGGAATGTACCAACACAAAGCGGACAGGTGCCAGCAAAGATAGAAAATACCACAAAGAATAAGTTAACTGGCTAAAGCATTAATCATCAATCGTTACATCCACTGTAATGAATGATGGTGATTATGATGACAACTGGTATTGTCAAAAAGGAATTGAACTGATGAATACATCTGACCCAAGATAGTTGCAACTATTTCACACTGGGGTTCAGTGTTGTGGGTTGGAGTACTCTAATTACTTTTTTCACTTAACGTAACCCGTTAGATTTGTGCGTTAAGCAATCAGTAACTTCGTTATGTTATTACAAAAGTAATCCATTGCTTTAAGAATGGAAAGAAAAATTCCAACTTTTCCTTTTTGTCGGACAGTACTGTGCCACCTGCGGATGTCTCAGCGGAGGTGCAGCGCTGTGATGATGCGTCTGTGCCTCCGCTGATCTACGTTACCTGTGTGTGTGTGTGTGTGTGTGTGTGTGAGTAAGTGTTTTCGAACCGCCGGCAAGATGGCAGAGAGGACAGCTTTTGAATCGTAGAAGTACGCACATTATTTTCAATTCGCCAGCGAAAAGGACAAGAACAACGTAACGGTAAAAAGCACACTCTGCGTTGGTGAAAAGCTTCTGTTGATCGCAAAAAAAAATCCACTTCCAATTTTAAAAAACATCTCGTATCCAAGCTGACTGTCTTTCCTGTTATTGTTATCCTGCAAAGTTAATTTGGTTGGATGACTGACGTTATTCATTGTCAGGACTTCTTGGTGCATTTACAGGAGGCTGTGTGTCTGTGTCAATGCAAACGGCTTTTAATTTTTGGTAACGCATGAGTACTCTAACGCATTACTTTTATTCATAGGTGACGCTGTAACATAACAGATTACTTTTAATTGACGGTAACTCTGTAACCTAATTAACTACTTTCCAAAGTAACTATACCCAACACTGCTGGGGTTCACAGAGAATTTCAACTGGCAGGACTGAAGATTATTATTAAGATTATTATTTAAATAGATTTTCTGTTTGCACCTCCCACAATTTTCTTCTTGCTACGAAATTCAAAAGTAATCTTAAACTAAAGAGAATAGTCCCTTCATTTATATTGCGATATCGACTGATATCAAAATAGTATTGCGATTGCGATATCGCCCAGCCCTACATGTGTCGCCCTGCTGCTGCAAGTGTTGATAAGGTGCCTGGCCCTGTCCCCGATTCACAGGATACATCCAGGACACCTTGGAGGCCCAGCTATACAGTAAGTCAATCTCACACCGAGCTATACATGGACAAGGTCATCCCAAAGTCTCCATTACATCTTGGCAAACAGATTATATAATTGTAAGGCAGTATCCAAAGCTTCCCTTGTACACACTGGCAGACGATCAGTCACAGTGATCAAAGTGCTAGATGTGTTTCTTTGTTTCTGCTGCTTCACTCCAGCCCCCACAGAGTCAGTTATTAGAATACAATATATTATTATATAATATATTACATATGCTGGTACACTAACAATTCCCGAGGTCCTCATGCACTGGCAAAAACCCCCAAACATAATAGACTGTGAGAGAAAAAGTGATTATTTCTCTATAGCAGAAAACAAAAACAGGCAGCCTTAGTAAGATGAGAAGGGTGTGAGTTTCTGTTATGAGGTGTGATTCTTGCCGCTTAGCTGCCTGCTGCAACAAGCGCCAAGCAAAAAGATTTTCAACCATAGACACTGTATGCAGACAAATAGACAGACAGACATGGTCTGTTCCATTAAGGGACATGCAAACAGAAAATACAAACGAGACAGCTGAACAATTCAACCAAGAGGAAGAACAAATGCAACTAATTAGATCATGCTAGGACAAAATGCACACATATTTTTAGAGTATAGGGGGTTCAAGTATTTTCTCATGCAGGGAAAGCAACTGGCAAACATAAAATATCCATGATCAGTGTACTTGCTTCTGGAAGCAGGCAAGTGACCTTAGCTGAGAGGAAGAGACAATAAAAAAAAGCAAAATTTTTCATGCTAATGAAGAAGAACCCCTCCTCCTCCGCCTCCTCCTCTCCTCTCTGTACTCCATCCCTTCTGACTGAGCAGTGAGCAGGTGGTGACGGTTATGATGCTGCTGTTGTTCTTGTTCAGGTTTCGGCACATTAAGATTCCACCGCACTCTTCCTCTCTCCCCCTTTGTGTTCCTGTCGTTTTCCTCCACCTACCCTCCCACACTCCCTCCTTTCTCTCTCCTTTTCTCGCTCTCTCTGTCTCTCTCTCTCTTTCTCATGTTGTGTTTTGTGTGAGAGGATTATGTGGGGAAAACTTTTAAGTGTGCAAAGGAACCTGCGTGGAGACTGGGAGGTAAAAACAGCGTGCCCCACAGGAGACATGGACCGGGTCGACCAGGGAGGGGATAGGCGGGCAGAGGGTGATGTTAAAACACTGGAACATGAGGAGGATGTCTCGTCCTGTTTCCAAGATCCTCTACAGAGGCTGCTGGGGCCTGTTAGCTAGAGAACTGCTGATGTGGCTAGCATCGATCAGTTTCCTGCACGGCCCTGCAGCCTGTGGGACTGGCTGGCTGACTGATTGACTGACAGGCGAGCTGGTGGTAGCTGTCTGGCAGGCAGGAAAAAAGATTTCCAACAAAGCCTGGTCTATTTTCTACTTTATTACTGTTTTTATTTCCATCGACCCCACAGAATAATGCTGTTATCCATTTTGTACACTACTCTGGACCCATGTGGACATTTTGTTTACTGAGACATCACAGTGGGAGGAGAGCCACAACATGTTTGCATTAAAATATGGATCATTGTGTTTGAATACAACATTCAACATTTAAAAATCTGCCTTTAACATCGTGTTCAATACAAATTTCTTTCTTGGGGAATCGGGACTCACCTTTAGGGAAGGAGGTAGAGTGATTTTCATCATGTTCCAGCTGATTAAGTTGCACAATGTAAATAATGACGATAATTCATCTGTCTGGAATATCACGATGACATCACGGATTCCAGAAAGCTGACATCGCGTGCGCCGACATTCCAGACTGTCGGAGCTGATTTTAGTATCAAAATATCCTGCTGTAATCGTGACATCACGGAGGTGTTCCCCTGTAATCATTGGGATTCCACTGCTCTATTTTTCTCAGATGAATCCTGTTATTTCAACCACTCAAACAAACCAATGTGCTCTGAGCAAGCACTATGTGAATGACAGAGAAGCGAGAGGAAAGAGAGTCAAGGGGGCTGGTTAAGTGCACTGAGTGAGCGGCAGTAATCACAGCTCTGGTAAAAGCACTCCTTTGCTCTGTATAGTGTTCCTCTGTCTGCCTCTCTCCCTCTGTTTCTCTCTCTCTGTCTGATAATAGCTCTAGATTGAGTAATTGTGTGTTTGAGTGGAGCTACACTGCAGGGTGGAACCTGCAATCAGATACCGAGAACACGTTTCTCTCGCTCGCTGTCTGTCTCTCCATTCATACCATGCCTCAGCAGTCTGGTCTCTCCTGCACCCGGCCCTCCCTCCAGCCATGCGGTTCCTGGAGGCGCTCCTCAACCATCACCCTTACGTACTACGCTACTCCACGCAGGCGGCGAGGGCTGGGGTCAATAACAGCTGTGTGCCGTGCTGTAATTGATGTCATCATTTCAATTTGAGCTGATTACAGTTGAGAGCTGCTTATCGTGTGACCCGGGATGGAATAACACACTGTAGGGCCCAGCGAGCTGCCACGCCTGACCAAGCTTAACTGCCAGGCTGACTGGATGGATGGATGAGTTGGCTCAGCCCAGGGCTGCCGTCTCTATTGACTCCTAATGCGGAGGTAATGACTGAGCGTATTCCAGGGGCATGGCTGGCGCAAGTGTCCGTGTCGCCGGCATTTACCGTAGTCCTGGGGCTATTCTTGTGATCGGCCTGTCTCTCTGTCAAAACACTCTCAGAGCCCTCTGATGGCACACACTTAAAGGTGTGCATGCAGACTGTGTGCGTGTGTGTTAAGTGGCTTTGTAATATTAAGCAACTGTACAATCTTTCTAATTATAGAAAGAAATTACAATCATAACATCATTACATTAAATTAGCACTGCGACCCTGATTTTAGTCGTATTTGCAAAGAATGTGCCACCTCCAAGCACCCGCCCACAGAAAAGAAATAAATAAAGTACCTGTCAATGCTTTGGCATTTCTCCCTGCTGTTGATGTTTGAGTCTTTTCAATGAAAGCACCAAAATAACACAGCCGCCTTCCAGCATTCCTGCTGTGCACTAATAACACACATGAACAGACTGAAGCACACAGCCATACATAAATATGTCGTATAAGAATATACAAAGGGCAACACCTGCAGCCGATCAGGACTAATTATCTGCCAGCAAATGGTGACGCCTCTATTGTAGGGAGGAAATGTTTTCTAGTTAGTTAGATCTGGATCTGTCTTCATGGCTTTAAACTTTTTTTGACAGACAGTGGGCAATACCCTTAACCCCTCAACACCACTTGTCTGATCAAGGCTTGGGAGCAGAACTGCTGCTAAAAACAGACAAAGACTGCTCACTAAAGGAGCACTGTCTTTTGCTGTCGCTTTTTTTTTTTTTTTTTGCTGGAGCTCTGAATCTGTGGGTGTTGGGGAGCAAAAAGCTGTCTGCCACTTTCTTTTTCTTTCTCTGTTATTTTCCTGACTCTTTTAATACCATCATTAGGAGAGCTCTCCTGCTTGATGCTACCGCTGCTGGCCAAGAAACACGAGACAGAGGGAGATAGAGCAAGAGAGGCGATGGGTGGAGACAATAAGAGAAATGTGTGCACAGGTTTCTTCTTCTTTTTTCTTTTTTTTTTTTTGCCATGCAGCGAGGTGAAGATGGTTCTGGGGAACTTTGCTCTTTTCTTTTTTTCTCGCTGCTGTTTGTGTCTGAACATCTGACCATACTGTAGGTGTGTTCACGTGTGTCGGAGCACACAATTACCACTTCAACAAAGATCTGCAGTGTGTTTATCGCATGTATGTGTGAAGGTGTGCAATGTACATCACAGCTGTTGCAACATGTGTCTTGTCATGTCATTTCCAGGTGTGTGTGTGTGTGTGAGTGTGTGTGTGTGTGTGTGTGTGTGTGTGTGCACCCACCTGAATTTTTTGGAGCAAAACGCAAGATGACAGGAAACCGACACACAACCTCTATTACAAAGTCTGACGAGCACTTCTCGGCCAGCTGGATCTTACTTCTGCCCTGCGTGCACCCCATATCGGCTACCATACACCTGTGTGACCCTTTGTTCCCACGGTAACCTGAAGCTGCCCTACCATTTGTCAGAAGTCGCTGATTATCTCAGGTGCTGTGGCCCATCTGGAAGACTGGACCTGAAACTCTATCTATATATATATATTTATAATATATATATATGGATGTGCCCCACGAGTTGGTGCACCAAGAGTTGCGTGTGTGTGTTTGTCTCTCAACATGCCACAAGTATAGTAATTATTATAATTATTAATCAAGATTGGTTGCATGGATTATTTAAACATCACAACACAGCTCTAACATTCTGTGCATTTGTGACTCTACCTGCCCTAGTTTAAAAGTGAAGGATATCGTGGTGGAAGATAAAGATATTTAAGACTTTTTGTGACTTTATTTTATTAACTTCTGTCTGTCTTTTCATTTCTTTACATTTTGATGTAATGATGGTCTGTTCTTTTCTTCTTCAAGTTTCCATTTTCTAACTTTTGCTGGGTCACATTGGCGCATGCTGAGCATTCAAAGTTTAGAATTGGTCACATATGATGTCTGTGCTTTTGGCAACTTAAACTCTTGGAGAAGAGTGCGTGGAGAACATGTCTATGCTCTGATACACAGAGTTCATAAGGGTACCGACTTTGATCAAAGCCAGAAAAAATCTTAAATATACAAGTGGCACTGATTTACATGATGAAAATGAATGCCAAAGTGAAAATGAAATGCATCTCTGGCTGAGAGTTTGACAGCCCCCAGACACTGTAAGCACACTGTGTACAGTGTGACAGTCCCTACTTAACTACTTGATTATGCCACAATGACAGAATTATTCATCATGGAAAAAATTAAATAGCAATAATTTTGCAACCCTTTAACCCTCATCACTACGTCTCTCTTCTACAAAGAAGAAAAAGAAAAGCAGAGGCTGACGCTCAAAATTCCACATGAGATCCCAAAAAGACAAATGCAAACACACACACATGAATACACCTGACCTCACACCCACATGTGCACAAAATCCGGCCAACACAGCTAACAGCCTCCACATCTCAACAAACAAATACTGTAGGTGAGGCTGAGGGGAAGACCACAAGTCGAACCAGAGTCCTGGACACAACACGCACTCACAGACAAGTGCACAAATATGCGTCCATGTTAAATTTAAGTTCAGGTATTGAAATCTTGGTATTTCCTGCTGTTTCTTGTCAGAATCGACTTTTTTGCCAAGAAATTGTCAGAATTTAGGTCAATAAAAAACATAATTAAACACAAATATAAGCACAGATGAAATATATATGCAGTTCAACAAGTGTCTTTATCCAACTTGCAATCCTCCATTCATTTGTACCAACGGACCTAGAACAGTTCTTCTGTACCTCCAACCTCAACCACTGAATAAAAGCCTTTCTGAAATGGCCATCATTAACCATTGACTACATTTGAATACACATAGACATTTTCTGATGATTTTTGCGGTTTCTAAATAGGCTTTTTTTTTTTCACCTGTCCACCATAGTAGGAAAATCATAGGTGCAATTAATATTAAAAGTGGCTCTGTTAAGTGAGCCAGCAAACACAAAACCAAGACCCTGAAACCAAATGGAAAATGGAAATCAGCCAGCGTGAATTTTATTTTTATGTATTTTTTTGCACCTGTTATTTTCCTACTATGACACATCTTGTCATTCTTATTAAATGAAGATTTCAAACCCAAATGCGTTCATCTTTAATTCAAACAGACAATCAGTGTTTACACACATACAAATATTTGATTCATCCAGTCCCACATTTTGCTTTCTGCGTACACAAACACACACAGAAACACAGTCTCAGCTGCAGTTTCATTTCATATTGCACTGCACTGATCTAGGACTAAAAGCACATGCGCGCACGCGTACACACAAACAACACACTCCCAAGTCCTTACACTGTACAGTGTGCTGCCTCCTCTCAACCATCCAGAGAACTAACCAGCTGATCACAGCTTCTGTTCACAGAAATCCAATTCCCTCCAAAGGTCATTTGTCCATTCAGAGATTTTTCCTTTTTTCCTGTGCTCTCTCATCCTCTCTTATTTATTCTGGTCATTTGCTACTTCTTGAAATCTATACCCTTTGCCCTTTTCCCTCCTCTGCCTCTTTATTATTATTTTTTTCTATGGGGGAGGGGGGATTTTGGTTTGAACCTTATCTGCCCCTGTCTTGGCTCTCTGTCTCCTTTCCCATCACGCACTCTGCATCACAGCCGGCAAGAGGTTCTTGGCTGGTGAATGGCAACACAGGGCAAAAAAAAAGCTCTAACCAGGTGTCTGGGTCACTGAGGAAGTGGGCACAGCAGGGCAGAGCTGGGCTATGTGGCTCTGCTGAGTTTAAAAAGGCAGAGGCTGACAGAGCTTGGCTGTATTTCTTGGCATGCTCGAGGAGGCTGTAAGAACTGATTAGTAATGACATGAGTTGTTCAGGGGCGGGGAGAAACAAATTAAATATAAGCGGACAGCACTAATGTGATTATTAAAAGGGATATTTCTCTGCTTTCATAATTCAGTGTGACTATGACAGCACTCATAAACAATATTTTTGTCCTATTTGTGGCATTAAATTAGTGAAACAACATAACTTTAAGTATTATGCACATATCTGTGACAGCAATTACGAAAGAAGAAGCATTTTATTGAGAGAGATTGAGATTAGATTTAGGAAACAGCCTCAGCAGACGTGGTTTAAAAGGATGGGTTGCCATTGTTTTAAACACACATGCCTTCACTCACAGTGGAATAGGTTTTGGTTGCTGTGATGATTCCTCCTGCCCATACCAGCCCTGAAGAGATCTCTCTCTAATGCAACTCTGATGTAAGTGATGGGTTAGACAAAATCCACAGTCTTTATTCTGTGCAAAAACACCGAGCTACACAAAGTGAATATATTCTTAACCTATGTCCAATTTAGGATGAAATTCCCTGTTTATGTTTTCTTGCTGAGCTCCAGTGGAGAGACCGTATAATAAAGAGAGAATTTTGTGCTAAAACGACCAGAACACTGGAAGATACCCACTTGATTTGTCTTGCTATGATTGCTGGAGTCAAATATTAGCTTTGAATGCACTTGTGTAGTTTTCTTGAAAAGAAAACAATCTTTACATTCAGTGTTTTTTTTCCACAAAAGCCTGTATGCATTTCCTACATCATAAAACATTTGCAAAGCTGCTTATTTTGATTGCATATTTGCCATATTTCCTTTGATGCATTGTGTAAGCACCACCGACTGTTGATCAGTGGAATAATTTATAACAAGAATGCCTATTAATTGCACATTATACAAATAAAATGGGGACCTACTTATTAAAATATTGCTCTATAGCGCAACTAGTGGTCGGAAATTGTACAGGATACCTTTAAGAATTATTGCATGTAGACAGGGCAGTGGACTTAAATTGGAATCACACTGGGAAGGGATGATTATAATGAACAGAACCTGTTTGGGTGTATTGCATTGTTTAATGTAAGTCAGACTTGGAAACATTCAAATCTTTCCTTTTGAAATCAGGCGCTTCATTCAGCCACTCAACAAACCAGTGGCCAGTGGTGACTAGTAATCTGTTGACTGTAACCAACTACACAATAACCTTTCTGAGAAATTGCAAATAGGCCCTGGAATGACAGCAGCAGTGAGTTGCTGCTGGCTGGTGTCAGGCTAAGTGGGCATGTCAGGCCTGTGCTGTCCTGGCTCCCTGCCTGCTCTCTCAGCTGCTCGCTCAGTCCCTTGTGTCCTCAACCCTAAACGGATCCAGTCGCTGCTCCTCAGCTCCAGTGGTAGGCTGATTTGCCTGACTAATGAACACTTTTGCTAATGAGGGGAACTCTCAAGTTCATCATTCCCAGTACACATCCTTTGCCCATTTTTACTCTTATTTACTTGCCTTTGTACCCTCTGTGTCTTTATCCATCTCTTGCACTTGTCCCTACCACCTCTTACTCAGGCACTGGTCTCCATCTTTCTGCATCCTCTCATCTCAGCAGTTCCTGTGCACATTCTTCACACTGTCTATATCGCACTTCTCTCTTTTGCCGACAGCCATTCACCAACTGTTTGCCATCTCTTTTCCTTTTCCTCTATTCATCATCTGCTCTATTAAAAGCATCTACAATTCAGGCTCTTCAAGCAACTGTTGTGCAACCAAAATATTTTATGGTAACAGTTTCAATTCAAATGCAATAATGGTGCCAGCTATTTGTCCAGTGCTTCTCTATTGATGTGTAGTGAGCAGTACAAAGCAGCAAAATGTTTTCTTAAAGCATTGCACTGAGATGTAGTCATACATAGTAAAGTTATCTGTATAACATCAACCTATTCCTTTAATAAACCCTCCCCCCCATTAACATGAGTAAACTAAAAGAGGCAGAGGACAGTGGGATTAAAACATGACTCAGGTATTTCTCATGGCAAGCTTAGTGTTAGAACTGGTTTAAAGGACATCATTGCACCCCATGACAACCTCTGAGCTACGGGGTCAACCAGAAAGACTCACCAGGGACAGTAACGGGGTCAAGGAGCACAAATCTGCTTGTATACTTATATATACGTCACTCTGTCAACATACCTCTACAGCGAGGTCAGTGAACCCTACAGCAGTCAGAAAGGTAAGAGCAGAGTGCAGGTACTCACCAGGCCGTCACAGTTGCTGATGGCCACGGTGGCTCCTGGTGTGTCTGTGACATCACCCACGTACAAGCATTCATCATGCAGTGGCTCAGAGTGCCGGGTGCTGTCGCTGTCATCACGCCACTCCACCTTGGCTCCGGGGGCCACCAGCCTGGCATTGTGGTGCAGGCGCAGGTGAAACTCCCGGCCGAAGATGGTGACGTTGTAGTAAAGCCTTTCCTGATTGGCCACGGGCTCTACTTTTGGTTCTTCCCACTCATCATTGCCTTCTCCTACCTCCCTCCTCCGGCGCCTACGGGGCTGCCCTCCTGCCATGCGGCCAGCCGAGACGGCGTGTGACAGGAAGCGGCCCTCTGCGTCCACACTGATCGGCCTCACCAGTCCATACTCCCCCAGGACATGCTGCAGGGAGTCTGGGAAACAGGACAGTTTAAGAGGCGGGGAGGAGGTTATGGGTGAGGGGAGGCAGGGGGGGATAAGCCAGGAGCAGGTGAGAGAGAAGGAAAGAATGTTATTTGGTGAGTAAAATGTAAGAATGTGGAAAAAGTGGGGGTGGGGGAGAAGATTAGAGGTGGGAGAAGAGGGGACGTCATGGGAAAAGCATGGGGAATAAACAGTGGAGTCATGGGTAGAGGGTGAAGAGAAAGATGAACAGGGGGATTAGAAACATTTCAAGTATACCATGGAAATGTTTATTCCTAATTCTGCGTCACAAGGAACACACTAATAAATAAATAAAATAAAATGAAATCAGTAACCTTTCACACACACACGCTATCACAGCCCCACCCATGAACCCAGAGGCGACCCCTGTGCTCGGCAGTGCGCGTTTGGAAACGGCAGCCTCAGCAGTGCGCGCTGCGCTCCTGACACCTTCTGTGCCCTTCCACCGTCAACAGGAAAGCCAGTATAAGATCAAGGTGCTAATTGCGGCTTTCTCGTGCTGTTTTCTCACTGTCAGGCTGCTCGATCCGAGAAAAAAATCTCTATAACCTCGACAGCAACTGAAAAAAAAAAAAGATCCGGCGATTGAAACTGACATTCTTATCTTACAGTGCGCTTTTAAGAGATGTGATGCACGTTGGAATGCATCTTGCAACCATTTATCAAATCACCATCATTAATTTACATGATTGTGTCTAATTATTACACAATTAGGCAAAGATACGTGTTTTAATTTGTCGTCAAACACTGTACATTTAAAAACTGCTCGCATGTGACAGTGACAACACAGGTGCAATTTGGAGACGACCCGAGAGATGCTCCCCGCGCCTACACACACACACTCACACACACATACACAGTGAGCCAAGGCCACTTTAAGGTGTCAGTGCCATCGCAGAGTCAGAGACACTTGTGTTATCACCTTAAAAATAGTCCTCAGGTGCACTTGGTATCATCATCGTTTTTATTATTTGGTTAGTCATCTGTCATATTTAATTTATAAAGTTTGTTGACTGACAAAACCTAAAAACACGCTGTTAATATTTCTTGAGCTCCCATGTTAGAGGAATGATTTGATAATAGTGTGATCAATAGGCTGACATCCGACTCCAGCGTCCTGTGACAGATCGATAGATGCGACAGCGGCAGAATCAGATAATGTTAGGCTACTTCCCTGCAAAATCCGACAATAAACCGGTGCATCTGATGCCCCTTTACACCCCCAGATAACATTATCCCCTGGATGGGAGAAAGCAAATCACAACAGTGCTTGCACCGCTCAGGGACCTTTCGGAAAGACCCCTTTGCAAACACCACAGCAGGACGCACAGAAGTTGCAAATGCGTCCTGCAATGTTGTTTGCAAAAGCTGCAAAAAGCATGCCAAAAACCTAAGGAAAGAGGGGGAAACAGGACAGTGTTTTTGCTGCTACGTTGAGCTTTCAGACTTCCCAGTGAGCGCATGAAGGGAAAAAAAAAAAAAAAAAAAAAGCCCCGTGCAGCTCTGCTGATGAGAGATCAGCAAGATACGTAGAACAACATAAACACTGACCACGTTTAACTGTTACTGTACGTACCAACGCTACTGGCGATGTAAAGGCCGCTGGTGTGCAGCAGAAAGGCCGGTAGAATAATTAGGACAGTAAATCCAGGCGAGAGACCCATGGCAGCTCCGAACTGCGCAGGTGAGAGAGTGGGACTCCGGGCTCCAGTGTGGTGAAGTTCCCCGCCTGGCGCGACCAGCCACGCCACGACAGCAACAGCACAGCAGCCCGCAACTAGACTGCCAAGTGCACCGGGAGAGACGGAGCTCTCCTCCCCTCTCTCTCTCCTCCTCTCAGCCGAGGTCTCTCTCTCTCTCTCTCTCACTCTCTCACTCACACACACACACACTCACACACTTAACTCTCCTCCTCTTTCCTCCTCTATGTCTCTCTTTCGCTCAACTCCTCTCTCTCCTCTCTCCCTCTCTTTGACTTAGTGCTCTGACAACTCTACGCACACACACACACACACGCACATACACACACACAATTACGCGCGCACACAAACCGGGCACCGGGTGCCCACGCGCTCCCAGTGTGTGTCTCCGCTGTGTGAGATGAGAGCGCTGACCGTGCTGCAGACTGACTGTCTGACTGACTGACAGGCCTGCTGACAGCTCCTATCGACAAGAAATGCGGTGAAATTCACCATCAAGCTGCTTTTGATTTATTTATTTTTTTTATTTTATTCACTCCTCCTGCATCACACGCACCAAAAGTGATTTTTTTTATTTTTTTTGCCACTTGGATGCTCTTTCTGGTATCAAAACTACCGTTCAACACTCCGGTCCGCCGGTGTCTGATGTGCTGCAAGCCTTGCATAAACTTTGAATATCCCGTCAAGCGTCCCGGGTTGGATGAGCAGCAGCACCCCGTGTGGCCGACCTGCGTAAACGCACTCAGGTTTGCAAGGCCCAAGGGTCCAATTTACACACACAAGAAGAAAAAAAGAAAAAAGAAAGAGAAGAGAGAAGTCTTACTAGTCCTAACCTGCATTGGCCTCATTTAGCACATTATTTACCCCTCTTGACCACTAATCTTATATTGCTGTAAACACTGATGAGGAGTGTGAGGCGAGCATTCAACCGATGTGAAGAAAAACGCCATTACGTTCTTTTACTCCAAGTAAAATAATACTAGCACAAGAAACAACATGAATTAACAAGAATTAATGATAAATATGTGAAGTCATGCCAAAATCAGGTGTTAAGGTGAGTCTGTTCAGTCCCAATTAAGCGAATGGTAACTTAAAAGATTCATTTCTTTCATACTCTATTGATTTTCAAGGCAGCATAAACCAATGTAAGAGCTCCAAACAAATAAATCATTGTCTTCTTGCGTGCACACTGGCTGCATGAACTGCAAAAGATACAGCAGAGCAGCAAAAACTTAACACATAAACAACAGTCCATCACTCTTACACTCTTATAACTTGGTTGTCCTGTTCTATTTATCTAGAGTCATTGCCAGACTAATTTGCCAATGCAAGTTATCATCTGCCACAGAAAATATAACATGAACTCGGTGTCTTCGTCTGGTGCAGGCAAATATTTTTTTAATCATTCATTTAAAAAAAAAAAAAAAAAGAAAAATAGTCGGCCTTGAAGAGACCAAGAATTATAAAATTGTCAACACTGCTCCTGAAGTGCAGGGTAAGTTTATCTGTTTTACCAAAGTCATTGCTGCCGCAACTCCTATTCATATTAGTTCACAACAGGGCTGCAAAATTATTATCAATTAATCTGTTCATTCTCATTTAGTTTATAAGTAATAATTATAAAATAATGGAAATCCATTACAGGTTTTGATGTTTCGATGTCAATTTGCTTGTTTTGAGAACAAAACACGCGAATAATTGAAAATCAAATAAAAAGAGAGAAGAGCAGCAAAGCTTCATGTTTTAGAGGCCAGTAGATAATCAACTTTTATATAAATGTCATAATTATTCATAAAACTGTAATATAAATGAATTATAAAAATGTTTTTACTCACCTAAATCAGTCAATTAAATAAATTCCTTCAGCAAAAATGTCATTTTTCATTTTTTTAAGTATCACTGCACATAGAGTCAGTCAGAGAAAAGTTCTGTAAAGACTGTCCACTGCAATGTCTGTGCACAGATTACTTGCAACCCAAAGGCAGACTGTAGTTGATGCCATCTAATAATTAATGTGCAGCCACAGGTAACTCAATATTGTGAATATGGGACTAAATAAGTGTCAGTTGTCTTGGTGGCCTTTTCATCAGCTGAATGTCATTGAATCTGTTGTATCTCTAATTGTGTCATTATTTCCTGGTTAGAACTCTGTTCTTTAGTGAATTTGTTGGAACAAATATGAAACATTGTTCACCCCTGCTCATCACCTTCTATGTGTGATTGGCATGTCAATAATTGAGCTTGTTATTTCTCCATTAATATTTATGCTATCTTCTTAATTTGCATAATACACCCACCAGTGTCTGAACATCTGTGTGAAAACCTGACTGTGATTTTTAACTGTCATTAGATGTTTTGTGTACTATACAGTATATGTAGCATGAATTTCCCCGCGGTTATTCTGTCTGAACAGATAATGATGTATGAGTTTAGACAACAGAGATGCCCTTGAGCCTTTGGTGTTGATGTTGACTTGAAATTAACTTTTAATCCACTTCTGACATTTAACAAAATGCTAAACACAAAGTTGATCTTGAAGGTCTCTAATGATATTCATGAACTTCAAAATATTTTGTATGAGGAGACAAAACTTTTTTCCACTTTTCTTAAGTGCTAGTTCCAGAAAACAGTAAATCCAAAATAAAGATTCAAAGCATCCTTTCAGACGGTATATGTCCATGTACACATCAGTTCACCTTGTCGTGTCAACACTGACTGATTTCTTTAGATTCTGTGATGGCCATGCCTCCTAATTAGCAGTGGTTTCATGAACAACAGGATAGTGAAGAACTCCAGGGATTCCTCAGTTGCCACATCATCACTGAACTTTTACAGGAAGCTCTGGAGAGCAGACTGAATAAATTTCCACCTCCATCTCCTGAATCATCCAGTATCTTACTATGCATGCACTATTCAGGACTTGTATGCCAGCAATGTAGTAGGAGTGCAGCCATTCTGAAAGCATTCATCTTGTTTCTTTCAATTCTTTCAACTGGGATCAGCTCAGTTATGATTTGTACAAGTTTTGGAATGCAGACTTAACCAACTGCATCTCCTGCAAATGGCATTCATTTGCAACTATTTAGCATCACCAAAACACATTTAGTTTGTGTTTTTGTTTCTTTTCAACACATCAAACAGCCTGTTAATCTTAATTAATAGTCCGAGTCACATATCTGCAAACTGTTCAGAGCCAGTGGCTCGATTAATCTTGCGAAATAAGTGCATGACAACTAAAGAATGGTTGGAATTAGGCATAGAAAAGCACTTCATTACGGTTAGAAGAAGATCGAGGTCAGAGCAAAATTTAAATGCTCAAGACTAGTATAAGACATGACATGAACCCGGTTTTGAAGGCAAACGTGTACTCTACCCTGACCTCCACACCTTTATTTTTGCACTGCGATGTGATGAACATAAATCATTGAGCAAATTTAGTGTCCTCCACATCGACCTACGAGGCCAAGACCACCTTTTCAGACCTGCAGAGACAAAAAATTGTAAACAGACAAATCTCCTGTGAACACCAGGCCCAACCTTTCCTCTGCTGTTAGAGTTGTGTGCAAGTTTGATTTTTATTTTCTTTAATTGAGCCTCGCTGCAGAGATGCTGCATACATCTGCAGAGGCCTTAGATAGGTTTCAGACAGAGGAAAGGGCAGAGGGAGAGGAGGAGAAAGATGAAAAGCGACAGAAAAAATCAGACCGAAAAGGATTTTTTTTTTCTAAAAAGAGATGTTAAACAAAGATGGAGAGACAGGCAAAAGTAACCAGAGGAGAGTAAAGGTCAAAAGAAAGAGAGGGAGGGGGAGAGAAAGATGAGAAAAGTGTACAGGGGTGGACATATCTGGGCCAGCATGGACACATGCACATGTAAACACAATCCAATAATACCTGGAGGTCTTTGCTATACAAACACAGACACTGACCCTCTACCGACAGAAAGATTTTGTGTGTGTGTGTGTGTGTGTGTGTGTGTTGTACAGTGAGAGGTCATCTTTCACCAAGCATCGAGATCACACCTGGGCTCTCAGTGCATAGATCTCCACAGGGCTGTTTAAACACACACACAAAGACACACACAGACATCACTACAGATGCACACACACAAACACCTCTAGAAGAAAGCCACACCCTGTTTGCCTTCAGTCTGTCACGACACATGAAAATGTCACGGTGTTCCCGAGTGCTGTGTACCCAGCATGCCTATCTGTGACCAGAGGACCCCCCTCTCCAAACATCAACATCATGCCGATTACCATCGCTGTCGCCCGTCTCTTCCACCCCTCACCTCCTTCACCGCCGCCCCCACCCCAACACCGCTCCTGGTCGCTTTGCTGTTTCCATGGAGATACCAAGCCCTGCACCTTGAAAAGTGCACTTGGAAGGAGCAGGGGAGAGACAGACAATAATATCCCTCTTCCCCAGACAAACAGGCACATACACACACACACACACACACACAAACTCTTATGTTAGTGGAGGTTATTTTAGCTAGGTTTGGCAGGGCGGGGGCTTGTGTGTGTCTGTGTGTGTGTGCGTGTGTTTGTGTGCAGGCACGTGTTTGTGTGTTTCTCTGGGTGGTGGGTGTTCAGATGTCCGTTGCCTGAGCATGTGCAAACAGATTGTGAGTGGAGAAATAGAGCTACATGGTCAGATGAGACAAGTGGAGAAAATCTGTTGTGTTTTCAATGTGTTGCGATGTATGTCGATAATATGGATTCTAATTCCAAGTTATCATGTTCGCTCACTTTATCCACTTTATCCTTCACAGTTGCCAACAGCGAAGGAATGCCATCTTGTTTCTAAGGGGTGTTCTTCACGAAATGTTTTGAAATTAAAAGATGAGATGATACTTGTGTGCTCAAATTTGTGTTTCATCGGTCTGACTAAGTGCTGTAAGAGCTGTTGGTGTAGTCCGCCTGAGCATTATGCACCTTTTCTCACTCGCAACTTGATTATGCTGCATGTGTTAAGGCCTATACGGAGTGAGCATATGCCATATTGTGTCCTGCAGGGCTGCCATGGCCTGTCTCTCCAACGACTCCTGCTGTCCTAGCAAGGTCAAGCAGCAGGCCACCGTGTGTACGCATGTATTTGCATGCCTTGTAAGTGCAAGGACAGGTGTTCCCAATGTCTCAGAAAGGGTACATGATGAGGCATCAAAGCCCCATGACAGCACATCAGGCCAAAGCCATGAACCCCAGACACAGGTGGCTGCTGAAAGTCAATCCACAAAACTCCACATGGATGGCAGAGAACAGGGAATTGTGCGAACACCACAATAAGGCGTGCACACACATACACACACACCTACATCTGTGCAATGCTGTCCATGTGGAGTTACGTGAATATATCTGAATAGTCAATGGACAGGTCCACTCTGATCAGAGCTGTTAAGCTGAAAGTCCCACAAGAAAAAGAATACTTGAACTTTTTAACACCACAAGACAATTTTATTTCCAGACATAGTAAACTGGCCAAGACTGAAAAGGACTTGGCCGGTCTTGCTCTGATCACTGGTGATGTCCAGTTTAGACCCACAATCGTAATGCACATCTGCAACTTCAACCAGCACATCGATCACCGTGAGTCACAGTTAAAAGCAACAGGAGGAGCAACAAAGACTGCGGTATTGATTTGCGAGACTGTGACACAAACAATGAATTTCATAGACTATCGTGGGGGAAGATATGCTGGCATTTTCTACATCTATGTAACAACATTCAGAATTCTATTGCAGATGGAGCGACATACAAAGTACTGACAAATGGATAAAGCAATCCACCCCATACACTGATTTCTGTTTTGTATCCGCCATGATTTTTATGCTTTCACAGTAAGTGAACTGACTGATTTTGTCAATACGTTTCACTTTTCATTGGCTGCAGTACTGTGAAAGCCCATGGAGCTCGACCCTCAGGTCAATAGCGCCTTTACTTATTCAATACACCGCCGTCCACTGCAGGACCACCTTCAGGTGTGTGTTTACTTAGTCGGTCACACACACACATCCTGACACACTTACGCCTAGGCTATTGACTGTTCATGCACCATATGTTATCTAAGCTCTCAGTGGGTGCCTTTGGCCTATTTCCCTTTACACCCTTAACTGATCTGATTGGCCCGGATGCCCTTTCTCATAAGTGATCACCGTGGATCTGGAGCATGGAGGCGTGCTTGTTTCTGCATTACCAATATCTAACACAGCTCTCCTAAAAAACGAATAATCAAGTGCGTTTTTACTTCATTACAAAAAAAGTAAAAACTAACTAAATAAATAAACCCTTTAAACAGATGTTGGAGAAATAAGCAATCTTGTTTTCTAAATTCCTCTTTTGTTCAGCACAAAATTAATATTTCTAAATCTTCCTCTCCGCTAAGAAGATTAGGATCCAATTTTGTATTTTTCTGGAGGATTTCAATTTTTGTTTAGACCTGTCCTGTGCCACTGACCAGGACAAGTGGATTTTCCCAGGCTGCCTCGAGTCAAAACAGGTCTGGATGATCGAGGGCGGTCTGGCCTCTAATTCCAACAGTGCCTCATCCCACAGGGAGGCAGCCATGCCAGTGAAGACGGATTCTGCTCCCTGAACTCTGTGGCACAGTGGACACTGCATTTAACCTGACCACAGGAAGCTCAAGGTCCTGCCCAGGAATGAGTACTATTGTCGTACTGTAATTATCGGTGGGAAAGCATGTGAGCGTGTGTCGGAGACAGAGAGAGAAAGAAACAAAGAAGGAAAGAGTCCATGTCTATTCGAGGAAGTAAGGCAAAGAAGCTCCTGTCACATGATCAAAGAGTGCACAGAGGTGCCACACCGGCACAGAGAGTCTTTCCCTCTACGACAACTTTAAGAGTGTATTTTTACTAATAATTCAGTAATGTTTTCTTTGGAATTGGATGCAGACCAAGAATCTACTCGTGGGATCCGCAAGATCTCTTCCAAAAAAACTATGGTAGGGGATGTGTGCAGTCAAAACAGAATTTGTTTTCCCATCAGAAAAAAAAAATAAATTTATGTGTTTGAACAGGAATTTCTGTGTGATGGAAATGACATCATTAGGGCTCATTCACACAGAATTTATAACAGCGCTGCAGTTTTCACCTCTAGTTAAACTTTTGTGTACTTTGTATGAATTCACATTGTCACTAAAAAGCAAACCAACTTAACAGAGTTATAAGAGTATAAAAGTAGGTTCCACGACGAAGGAAGCTATAATTTTAACTTCCACTGTCTCATTTACTTATTCTGTGGCGAAGTATTGCCGTGCAGAAGTCTTGTGGTTAAGTTTGTTGTTGGTCAGTTTAGTATGACCTTAAATGTACTTTGTTTTAATTTGGTAAGCAAGCTCCTGCCTATATTCAGTACGACATATGAAGCCACTGCCAACAGGACCTCAGTGCTGTTCTTGCATAGTTAGCAATTAGTTTCTTCAATGGAAAAAAAAATCAACAGGCTTTCCTGGACGGCCAGAAGACAATACAACTCAATGCCGCATACACATACACAGCAATATGTTTCCAAGCAACCAAAGCAGTTGACAGTCTGATGATGAAATGTAATATATCATTTTGTAACAGGGGCCAGTTGGATCAACTTTAATAGATGCAAGTTGCGGTTTGAAACATTATGTAACATGCCGTCATTTGAAATCTGTGTCAGCAGAGCTCGTATTTTCTATCAAGTGGACAAAGGGACTTTTAGTCACAGTGTTGCTCACGAGGTGGGATAATCCCTCAGAGGCATGTTTAGCTTTTAGAAGAATGAGAAATATGATAGCACAGCCACATGCGTGCACATGCACGTGCATACGCGTGTACTGTAGGTACATTATCAGTTCTGCAGAGAGCGAGGGGGCGAGAAGGCTCGGTAATTGAATGGAAACCGTTCTTCTCCTCTCCTGCACGGTGTGGGTTCAGGGTCGAGGCTGGCGCAGTCACACGTGAACCATTCAATTCTGAAGGGATTGGTGTGACATTGGTGTTACAGTGACACAAAGATAGAAGGGGCTTTTACTGATGCAGCACTAATGTTTTGGCATTAGGCTGGTGTGCATGTTATCCCTGGTGTAGTGGACTCTATTAATTCTTTGACTATTAATCGAATGCAAAGTTGATGTCAACATACAGGCTGTCAGCCAGTGTTAATCATTAAATAGAAGCCAGAGTGTGTGAAGATATTACCTAATGAGGCACAGTGGAAGTTATATGATTGTAATGCCATGTGCATTGTGAGACGTTAATGACGGTGTGTTGAGTCTGCTTAAAGTTATAGTTTTAATTATTTTGTAATATATAATAATAATAAACAAAATGAACCTCAGTGTGCATCATTTAGGAAATCCAAGGATATATAGATCTCACTATATCTGTCACCGCAAAACTACATTGTGAGGGCATAACAACAATATTTAAATCTATACAAGTAGCCATACTGAAATATACTGTAATCCACGCCCTCATGTTGTAGTATATTTGGATTTTGGCTCTCACATATGGATGTGTGAGAGCACTGGTTGTCTGTGAAACAAGCAGGAGTAGTGGATGATTCCTGTCGTCCCTACCCTGTGTCGTACTTTCAGCTGGATCAGAGGTCACAGGCCAAAGGGTAAAGGAGCAAGAGTGTCATGGTGGAGACAGGACGTGAATGGCTGACAAATAAGGGAATCGGTGAGGGTGGAGAATGATGAATGGAGGACCAGCCGAAGGAGAGGCGAGACAGCAAAAGAGGTGGAGGGAAGAGAGAGACAACAGTACAAGAAGTGGAAGAGGAAAGGCAGCAGACTGTTGAGGCGTCTGATTTAAAGCCGGCAATCATTACTGAATTATCAGTGCAAACGAAAAGTGTATCCACGCTAAGCTGACAAAATTTCAAAACTTAACTTTTCTCTGTTTTGGCCTTCTGTTCAAACTAAGTCTGTATCTGTCTTACCCCAAATCAGATCCTTATAAAAATGGATACATTTTAAAACACCACAAGCATTTTTGTGGGAAATTATGACATGAGCCTCTTTAGACGGGTTGGGAGAGTTATGCCCCAGTGAAGAAGAAAAACACAAGTCATTATATAAGTTATGCAGCACAGGTGTTTAAACCAAATATTGAGGTCCCGAGGAAAATATGTCAAAGAGAACTACTGAACTGTGAGTTCAGCTGTATCAAACCACAGTAGAGGTGATCACAGAGACCAGAATCTAACAGACTAATCTCTATAAACAGATGTCTGCATATGAATGTACAATCTGTAAGCAATTAATCAGAAGCTCTGGTTTTCATTTGTGGTCCAAGTAGTATTGACCAGTCAGGCTTGAGCAAAAGAGGTGGAACGCAGGCTGATTTATTTTTTCTACTCACCCGTTCAAATGATATTAAAGTTATACATAATGAACAGCGTGACATGTGGGTGCCGTACAGGTGGCTCCTTTGAGCACTAGGGATGTGCAATATGTTATCGGCAAAAACATTCCCCACGGTAAGAATATGTCATCCCATGATAAAAACGATAAATTCCCATTGATGATGTATGCATGTGCATAACATAACTCGCAGCCCAACACGCATATTGACGAACGTGGCGGAAGGCGGAGCGAGGAGCTCTTTCCTCACACTCCGGCAGCCAATCAGACACTCAGATCGGTCAAACCTCCACAGACAGCCTGAAATGTCTCTGAAGCAGAGACTATCCAGGTGGATTCACGGACTAAACTCTGATTATCTATCTGTGTGTGTGATCTCACTTTGTTTATTTCATACACAAGCTTCTAAATCTGAGTCCGACTCGCAATTTACTCCGCAAAATATAATGACACAAAGAAGTTTAATTTGATTTGTGTCCGATGATTAGACAGCGAGCGAGTGAGAGAACAAGAGAAAAAGAGCGAGAGAGACAAAGACAACAATAACAGAGAGCGAGCACTGGCCTCGATAAAGCTGTAAATCAGCAAAATAAAAAGTTATTTCCTGATAGTTTCACAGCGGTTACATTCAGCAGGTATAGACACGCCCACCACCAGCTCCCCCTAGCCTTTATTATTATTTTGGTGATAGATTTATAGTCAAAAAGATTAGGCTGAATTGGTGTTTATTGATGAATACATTTACAATACAATACATGATACATTTTTTAGTCCATATCGCCCATCCCTATTGAGCACCCAGACATCATTCAGCTTGCCAGCTGGCTTCGGAAGCCTATGGGTGACGTCACAGATAGTGTCCATATTTCTACTGTGTATAGTGTAGACACATGTCATTTTCACATGTAAACAAGCATTAGCTTGTTTCGTGCAACAGTGCAGTAGTCCAGAGCAAACCACTTTAAAGACTTTAAAGGTAACACATCAATCAAACCACATAAGTAAACCTGCATGACGTGACTTTGACACGTCACGCAGTTGACTCATAAAAGGGGAATGACCGCTCTTCCTCCCAAGTAGATATTTATAATTTGTGAGTAACTTCCACCATGAACTGACAATCCCCACATGAAACACATCAGGACTGATTTGATCTCTGGAATTATAGACATGCAGTCATTCTAACAAACACAACGTGAACACTGTAACTGAAGTGATTAACTGTTCTTTTGTGTTATTCTAAGTATGCAAAAATATGGAAAGGGACCTTCAAAGAGGAAGAAATAAGAGTCATCGCGAGTCCAGCCGCAAATAAAAACAACGAGGACAGCAAGCTATCAGAGTGTGGTGAAAAACACACAATGTTCCAATCCATATTTGTCTCTGTATTATAAATACTTATCCTCGGATTAACATAGCTAAATGTAAAATGTGTCATACTATTATTGCTATGATAATAAAACATAATCACTGCCCTAATCCTAATTAAGCTTACGCCGTGTTTTGATACCATTTCAAAATAGTGGGACACTCACATTGCACACTGAGCCATATTTTGAATACCAGAACTTATGAAAGTAAACCAAAACGGGAACAAGCCCGGCAAACAGAAAAGCATTTCACAAGATCGACCAAACATTACGATCCTGGTGTTTACCAAACACTGATCCTGTTCAAGTCTGGAGTTGATGAGACTATAGAGGGAGGAGAAGAGGGCTGAAAAGTTCTTAAGTGAGCTTCTGGACATATTGGAATTAAGTCCAAAGAGTTTATTAGGTGTTAATGACTGCTTTATATGCACATGAGGGTGCATGTTTCATGCAGTTGCTCATGGTGACGAACCCACTGAGAATCATGTAGTTCTCCTCAGATCTAAGGAGTGTTTTAGGCTCTTTGTTTTCTTTTTTTACAGTCTTCTCTGTGTTTATTCTCTCATCGCTTCCATCAACCCTGCAACACAAAGCTCAGATAAACCCACTGTACATACCAGTCTAGCACCAAACTGCACACTACGTTAGCAACTAGCAGGTGAACATAGTTCACATTTAGCATTTATAGAGCCTGATGTTTTTCTCTGTAGTTGTTGGAGACAAAAGGAGAGTGAATGTTGGATTAACATTCACCAGGGGTCAGAAATATGACTCCAAATGAATGCTAATGTTGCTCCTGTGTCTGCTAAATGTGAAAATAGACAAGCATGCTAGATAGATAAATAAGAACCTTAAAAATGTGGAGAATCATCTTTCAAAACCATCACGGAAAGCAGTCCAGTGTTACCAGAAATGTACTAAAGTCATGGCGAGTCTTTGTCTCTTTAAGGTGTAATGTTTTGTGATCTTGAGAAACACTCTTTAGAAACATCTAATAAATAACTGCACAGCAAACAAAGCAGCCGTACAAACTGATATGTAGGCGAGAATCGGTACCAGAACTGCTTTCGCTTCATGAGCATTGCTGCTAAACAACGGCACAGTGGATTCTACCCCTTTTGTAGCATGGCATCCTTCCTTTGTGTGTGTGTGTGTGTGCACTTGTGTGCAAGCGTGTGTATATCATCCACAGCACAGAAACATTTTATGCACCCCAACACAATTTAATTTAGTTTAATCTCAGCCTTTCCACTGGGAATGCAACATATAATTAAACTTTATGGAACTGCCCTGCAGCTCATGCGGAGAAGCAGTCTCACACATACACACACAAAAGGCTGAGGACACAAAATAATTTGTGTCGACGTATAATCAAATTATTACATAACTTAGGATTTTAAATTCAATGCCTAAAAATAAATATTGATAAATATTGAGAACACGGCATTGCATAATTGAAAGAACAGCCTGAATAACCATGTAAACTTATACTGTGTCTTTTTCTATTACATGAAAGTGGGCGTATTTCATTGATTTGATTCTGTGCTTCATTATGTCTCCATGTATACGGCAAACGCTGTGGATGCAATAACACCAGTTATTTGGTATGATATACTGAAATTGGTCCTGAATAGATTTCATCCAATGCCGCTCCTGTCTGTTCGTAGCTGCCGAGCGTTACGTGGTGCTTTTATTAGGTTACTGAGGACATAACATGGTCATCAGTCTATCTGGATGGGGCTTAGCACGGTGGATTCTTATTGGAGTTTCCATGGAAAAGGAGTGGTCAGGACAGTAATGCCTCGGTAATACTGGGCTCAGGGTCTGAAGGCATCGCCTCGGAGACGGAGGGAGATCAACGGAGCCTGGATCAGATGTTGTGTAACCCGCGGACACACATGTGTTGCAGCACGGGAACCGCCAAACACATGGGAGAAAATGATGTGTCTACATGTGTTCATGCATCATACACAGACACGTACTGGGTGCCTGATGTGTCTTCTGCACCTTAGGGAGAGGCCAGAGGCATTTTGTTGATGCATCTCTCTGTATCCACCTACTATGTGGAGCAAAGGCCTGCTCCTTTGAGACCTCCCGCATCTCCCTCTCCTCCCCTGACCTAGTTTACCTGATTGATTTCCACCCAGCTGGCCACTTGTATAACACCGAGCAATCCTTACGGGTGTGTGCGGTCAAAGTATCCATGCAATGTGTGCAAACGGATCTGGATCAAGGTTTTACTTTTTTATCCTAACATTCGTTGGGTAAGGACTTTTTCCTCAATAAGGTAAAAGCAAAAGCATACACAGGTTTTCACTGCATTGCTCCTCTGTCTCTCTTTTTCAAGCTCTCTCATTCCCCCCTTTTGTTTCTTTTCCTCCAACTTTCTCTCCCACCCAAACTGAACCAAACTTGCATGGAAGAAGTTTGGCAGCTTGCGATGCAGTACGACAACATCTTGTGCAAAAGTGTTTTTCTAGAAGGATGTAGCAAAGTCAACAGGTTTTTTAAGGCGAGTCCATTTCCCAAGCAATAGGACTCTTTTCTTCTCTCCAAGTAACCTCAGTACAGTCCATCTGGGTCCCACACAGACACACAAACACACACAATAATGGAGTGTACTGCCAGTACTGGTCCTCACACCCCCTTCATGTCCCTTTGGCCTTGCAAAGTCTGTTTCTCACACGACCACACTATTTATAAAATCACTTTTTCTTCTCTCTCATTAGCTCCACCCATGACTGTTATGCAGTTTCCCAAATAATGAAACATTCCTAATGATATTCATTTAGTAAGTCACATGTACAGCACGGCTCCAAGGAAGGCTAAGAGTATTGGCTACACAGCCTTGACCGCGAGACTGGCATCATGACTGCTGCTCAGACTGGCTTTGTTTCACTGCTGTTGCAGTTAAGGTTTAGGAAATTACCGGGATGACTTATGACTTCAGCAAGGGAAGCTGAGATGTCTAAGCTCAACTGCTGTGTGAGAGCTCAAAGCAGTGCTGCTATTATAGATGAAGTGCGAGAGAGAGGAAAGATGCGCTTGTCAAAAAGTGGTGTAATTCCTGTGGTTGACATAACTGGGTGTTTGTTCCCCAAACTAAGTGCCTGTTGATTGTATTGGTTGGTTGTTAAAGTCAGGAGGATGGCCCAGAGGAGAGACTTTCAGCTCTCAGCTACAGGTAGAAACTGTCATACAGACAAGAATCAAGTTGTTTTTTTAGCAAGACAGAGAGACACGTCAAAACCAGTGGGAGAGGTGAAGCTGGCAGCTTGCCCTGACATCATACAGTGGAGTATAAGGAGGAATTAAAGTGAAATCTGTAGCGATAATGTTGCACTTACCAATAATTGCAGAGATCTGGGAACACAGCATCATCAACATGAACAGTCAGATGATCAGACAAGCTGTAAACAAGCCACCAGTTTATCCAGGTAATCTAAGTGACTGCATATAGAGATGAAGTGAAGGGTCAGTAATAATCCTTCACTGCACGATGTACGTGCTCAAATATGGAAAGTAAGCTCAAATCTGAACCAGAAAGGCTTCCTGTAAACTGTGACGGATGTTAAGAACGGACTTTTTGCATAATAGTTACAGTGTTTTTCCTCTTCTCTTGTAAGTTTGCTGACCTACGCATTAAACTTGTACGATCATCTGACTTTCTGTTTTTCTTGCTCTGTCACTTTTTTTTATTTTTTTGTTGCTGTGTTTTCAAATTCAACACTACACTTTGTAAGTAGTTGTTTAATGTTGTTGTTACCAAGAGGAACGGAGGTCAAACGTCATGACATTTTATTACAGCTCTATTAGGCACAGCCAGGACAGGAGGGAGTTTTCAAAAAAAGTTTTAAAGAGTAGCTCACTGATGATTTTGGATATGATTTGATATGATCGTCTTATGCGTGACTGAACTACTTTGCATGAGCAAACATACTCGGCGCTTCACGCATTCCAGTTTAGAACAAAATAATACATTTCAAAGCAGTTTCAACGTTTCGCAGGATGAAGCTCACACTTTTACTAACCTGTTTGTATTTCCAGTAACTGAATGCCCATTGGAAAAGCATTGAAGTAATGAAGCAGTGATGCTGGTCTTGGGTCTATGTGCTCCAGATTAGTGTTTTCTGGGCACGCAAACACAAACGCCTAAGCCACAGGCTGTGAATCACTGGATCAGGAGGAAGAATTCACAGCTAAACAAACGTAGGCCAACCGCCAGGCCAACCCACTCTACTGGCAGCCATGCATGGACAGGAGATCACACACACACACACATGTATGCACATTAGCATGTACACATACTGTATGAGCTTTACACATGGAGCAGCACATGCACACACCTAACACTTACACACACACACACAAAACTGCTACTGTTTCCGTGTCTACTGTTTACTCGAGCAATATTTCTCCTTCACTTTCAATCTTACTGACGCGGCCTTTGATAAACCTGCCCTTCTTGTTGTTGTTATCTTTATCTGTTCCACTGGCTTTTTCCACCAGCTGCTGCACTTATCATGTTAGCAAGAAAATCTACACTATCTCTCCAGCCTATGGAGATAAAGTCTTTTTAACGTATCGCTTTAAGTCATAAATGGCTCACAAGAAGAACAAACACACTAGTGTGCGGGGGGGGTCAAAGAGTTCCCTGGCTATCATTTCAACACCTCCAGCACTATTCACAGAGAAGGGCAAAGAGCACATTTATCTTACAGGCTATTACATTCTTACTCTGTCCTTTTTATTCCAGCCTACTGACAACATAAATGCGGCCCATTTATTTAACAGGATTAGGAGATAAGGCTGCTATCCGCTTGTCTACGGCACCAGTGCCACACAGAAATCCTCCCTTGTCCCACAGCCTGAGGCTAAAACTCAAACTAACCGCTAACACCTCTATACATAGGAAGGAGAGGGGAGGGCTGAACAGATAGAGATGATCCCAGCCAGTGGGCCTCCAGGCTGGGTGATTTATCTCATCCTCCTCTCCTCCTGCTGCTTTGGGAATGTGGGAAAGGAGCATGTGGCTACCGGGGCTAAGTGTGGCAAAAGTGCCTCACAGCACCGCTGTCGTTCTTTAACTGGATCCAATTAAAGTAGCGAATAACAAGGGAATAAGTCTTTTTTTTTTTTCCACACAGCCCCAAATTTCAAACCACACCAGCTTTATTCTGGCTTATGTTGAGAAATTAACATGCATGCTGGCATAAAATCTGTGGTGTTTACTACTGCACTTCATGGCAAACATGAACTATTTATTTATTATCTGATCTTCCTGCTGTTGTATCTACACACTGTTGACAGCCACTAAAAAGTCTGTTGACATAGTCTAACGAGAGGGTTCAAGACCTGTTGAGATCAGCCACACGTCTGATGCCAACTGGCTATTTCTGCCAATGAGGGAAACTAAATATAGCCAGTGAAAAATAACGAAGGCCCTTATTAGTCTGCAGTTCTCTATATTTCCATGTGGGGGTGTGGCAAGGGGGCACAAACTTATGGCAGAAAAGAACAAGATGCTCCATCCCTGACATTAAAAAACATCAGGGAGCTCTAAAAGGTCGCCGTTGCCATATTCTCATTCTCGGCGGTATTGACACTTGGTATTTCTCTGATCTTTTGCTCTAATTAAAAAAAGAAAGAAAAACAGTTGCCAAGGCTGCAATTCAAGCGTGTTTGTGAGCTGCGAGTGTGTCGTTGTCTATTTTGCAGAGTCTTAGGATGTACTTTGTATGTCTGTGTGTGTGTGTGTGCTTATACACCAAGGCAACAGGACATTCAGGATTCAGGAACCTTTCAAACCTACACATCAGCAAGTCATTCATTCCAAGAAAATCCTTTTCGCCTTCTTGTTGATGCCGAGCCAAAGTTCATTCCAGGATGTCATAGATCACAATGTCATAATGATCTTTATGATTAAAAAAACAGCAAAAGACAGTTCAAGATGTATGTAATAAATACACAGAAATAGTCTTGTGATGCAGGCTTGTATAATGAAATATAGCCGTGCTCCTTGTTATAAATTTAATTGATAGATGTTCCGAATAATAGACAAGAGGAGCTTAAGGGGACGTCTTTGTCAGCCGCAGAATCACACGTCGTCTGCTGCATTCTCTTTGTCAGTATTAATCTGCTCCTCTGTGTTATAATGTCTGCTGTCAATGTTTATATACAGTCAATCCCCTCCGGTCAGTTCATTTAACACATCTCATAGTTTTGAACAACAGCCACTACACAGTTCAGCTTTGTGAGGCATAAAAACAACTCTGAAATGTCACCTCAAAATAACTGTCACTGAAAAAAATCAATACTTATGAACAGTCAGACACTTGTCATGTGCATGGCCAATGCACAACAGGTACAAACCCCTTCAACGTTTTCAACAAAACCTTCTAAAAGCAAGATGATGTGGCCACGTTTCACTTATTAAGAGGTAAAATGTATATAGAGAGCTTTGCTATCATCAACTTGTCATCATATAGAGATTATAACATCTTGAGGTATGGGCGAAAGTAAAAACCTTTTCACAGGACCATGTCAAAGTAAATCCATGGGAAGAGCATGGGTGAGTACCAGCATGTCCTCGCACAATGACTTCAGCACCAGTGTTGGATTAAAAGGCTAATGAGCTGGATTAATGTTTGCAAGTTTGGGCAGAGCAGAAAAGATGAGCTGGTGGGGGTGCATGGCCGGTGTAAAGGAAAACACAGGTGACACCTTCACACGTGACATGAGTTCAGTCAGAGTTCAAAAAGTAGTCCGTACTTACTTAAAAACAGACCATCATGCATAATACATACCTTCCACACATTCTCAATAAGTGAGACTCTTGACAGGTGAGACCAGCATCCTTGAGTAACCCAGACTTCCAGAGATGATGTACAGTGCACATGAAATGAAGCGAATGAGACAGAGGGAGGAACTGTGGAAACATAAACAGATGAACTGGTGATTCCTGCAGTATTTCTGCCATTTAGTTTCCATATTCATATAAAGCTGGGGCAGATTCAGAGTTCATATAAGTGCACAGGCTAACCCTTACACAGTCTCTCTCTCACATACACACACATGCTGCCTGTAGATAAAATCACTGGTTTCTTGTGGCATTAAAGCACATAAGTACTTGGCAGCGGCAAGAAAAATCCACAAACACAACACACATGGCTTACTGTATACTTAAACATCTGTCTTGCCATACAGCACAAGCGCATACTGTAGACAGCTGCAGTCTTCCTTCAGTGCTTTTTGTCTAAACGCTTTTCTGACGAGAGAAAACGTTTCACCAAGGTCATGCCTTCAGCTACTTAATCCTCGTCACATTCATATACTACTGTAGCTTGAGACAATTACATCTGTGTAAGTGCTATCTCGATGACACACTCTAAACCCTTTTTCATTATCATCTTCAGCTATTCAAACTCATTTTTTAAAACTATTCTTACCTTGAATTTGATATAGGTCTGTACTGCCACAAAGAGAAAAACCTATGTTCAATTTATTACGGTGTTTTCAAAAAGATTAAGCCTGCAACCCTCTGACTGTTAAACGCCTCTCTGATTTCACTTGTAACCTTCGTGTTCTGCTCGGCCCTTTTCATTTCTCTGTGATTACAGAAACTGGACCCTTTTACATAGTATGCAAAGGTAATTCGATATGTAGGTGATTGCTGATAGACTTACAGCAACGTTTGTACAAGATCAACTTAATTTTCAAATGTTATACTGATTTGATTGGTGTCAAATGAACAGGCTAGAAGCACCATGATAAAACCTTTATAAACATCACTCTTCATGCTGAAGATTGAAGCAATCTTATTTCTTCCTTATTTTCAGGTGATTTAACACTAATGAATCTTATTTCTTCCTTATTTTCAGGTGATTTAACACTAATGAAATTAGAGTTATGTATAATGTGCTTTTTTGCCATATTCTGTAAATAGAGCTTAAAATAAGGTCTACTAAACACCTTGTAATTTAAATGACACTTAAATGTTTAAGCTACCTTCGTTGTTTACCCAGCCCTCTAGCCTACTTGCTTATCAGCTTAAAGAATTACTGTACTTAAAAAAAGTTAAATTTAAAAAACTCACCGCCTTTAAATTAAGGAGAAGTTTGTTGCTTTTTGCAGGCAGCTGTAGTCATCTTAACGTAACTTAACGGTGTTCGGAAACAAAAGCGGACAGACAGAACGCGTTCCAGAGGATTTTTTTTAAACACACTCTTTCAAGCACGCCTTAATTAGTATCATTGGAAACACCTGTGTTGAACGTACTATTTCATGTGAGTGTGAAAACGTCTATTGCATTCATAGTTACACTTACCACTAGCCAGTATTTAGCCGGTGTTCAGTGATTGACTGCTGTAGCTAAGCTACATGAACTGCGTATTGTGTTTTATTTTGAAAGGGGGCGGAAGTTTATTACGTTGATTCTGTGTCGGATTTCCTGTCTGGTGCGATCTGCTCTGTTGAGATTCATGCGGTTTAGCAACGACTCGCGTCAAAAATAGAAGTGCTACGGAATGATAGCGCTGCAGCGCGGAGCGTTGCTGCTGAGACCGCGGCGCGCCCGGTGTGAATGTTCTCATTGACTAGACTGGCAGCGTTCAGCTCTGGTGACCGCGGCGCATACATCCCTGGGTGAGTGGCCTTAATAAAACCTGAAGGATTATGTAATTTATTCAGAGTTTCAGCCACTTAAGTTATTTATATTATCCTCCATGTGACGTGATTTACTATGGGGTGCATTCACAGCATTTCCGCAACATAATCAAAATTCTTCTAATCAAAATCCAGTAACGACAAATTAAACGTTAATATGATCTTGTACATGATCATGTCTGGCTTATTCTTAGCAAGAAATGTAGAAATTATTTTCCAGATCATCAGAAGATTTCCCAGGACATTTTTTCTTTTTCTCTCATTTTCTCATGTGTTTTCCATTTTCCAAGTTTACCAGCACACGTGAGAACCCAGTCATACCACAGGGACCACCAGAATCAACACAAAATGTAACATTACAGCATAACAAATTGAAAAATGGTCAATTAAGCAAACATGAGCTACGAAAGATTTAGTCTAACTTGAAACTGTGCAACTTCATACACTAAACACTCCAGGGCTCCCTAAGAGAAAAAAAATGTCTCAGTTCATAACCACAAGATACAGCTTGTTCCCAGAATTTGGTTATTTTGCACATGTTACATTTTACACAAGTGGAGAGATAACACAAAAAAGTTTTAATAACATAAACAGTTGGTGTATAGTTTTTCCTTAAATTAAAAAAAGATCTAACAGTTGTTGAATAAGTTGTGTGCATCTTTACGAATGGTATACTTTAAGATGTCCCGTAGTCAAGTGCTGATAGCCTACTAATGCATTCAGCGTAGGAAACAATGACGTTAAGACTAATTTTACAGTTAATTAGTTGATTTTATAGTTTGTCATTGTTCAGGTGGTGCACCTCATTGCATCTTTGTGCAAAACATGCCTTGCATAATCCTTGAAGCGGCTACACGTCATGCATCGAGGAGAAAAGCTGGTCTATGCATGAATGAATCAAAAAAGGTAGGAACAACAGGTATCTTGTGTGCACACAATGGCATTTTGAGCACTCAATATAAGTAAAAACGTGGCATCAAAATATATTCTTTCTCTCTCTGTGAACCAGAAACTAATGTTTGCCAAATAAAACACTTCTCAAGAACTTAAGGGACCATCACACATCATCGATCTGGTTCAACAGCTGCGAAGAAAACAGATGTAAACAAAGAGTTTATGTAAGCTTGTTTTGCTCAGGAATTTGCTGACCAAAGAAAACACATTGTTACACACTTACATTAAAACTGATTTGTCCAGGCGCACAGCAGAGTGTGGCAGATAAACCGTGAACTTCTAATGGTGTGAGATTAAATCACGCCTCAGCCTGCTCACTTCAACACCACCGTGTTTCTCATTCCCAAGTATCATGAAAAATAGGCAATAAAAGCTACTAGATCAGAACTGATGTTGTCAGTTGCTGTAATATCCACTGTGTGAGGCGGTAAGTATTACATTATTGTTATTGGCTCATATCCATATGCCAATAACAGACTGGGCCTGAATTAGAGACAGAGGTTTGTCCCAGTGAGGAGCAGGCTGTCTGCCAGACACACCTGAAACTGCTGCCAAATGACCTCTGGCCCTTTCTGCTGCTTACTGCAGAGCACCGAGAGACAGCAGAGGGAAATTTAAAATACATGAATCATGAAAAAAGTTTGAAAGCTGGCCTTAATATCAGTGTTAGAGTGCTCGAGATCTGTCTTGGTCTCAAGACCTCTTTTTTTAAAAGGTCTCAGGCACTTATTTCAAGACCACAGTACTTAAAGACACGTAGACTCATTGCTGATACCAGACAGAGGCATGGTTGCACATTTAAAAATCTAATAAGCAGGAACATTTTCAGATTATAAATGGTCAAATGAAAATGAAAATAATTATTATAAATAAAGGGATTCAAAAAATAACAACTACTCTAAAAATGCCTTAATATATAAAATCTGAAACCATAAGTAGACCTTATAGCTAAAACTGACAGTCCAACAAAACTGAGCAAAACTGGAAAAAGACGAGGCCACTTGTGGAGAGACATAATACACTAAGGAGTGCCAAGGGGTGCTACTTCTTACTCAGTTTGGGTGCAACACAGCAATCCTCACAGCAAAACAAATGGTACAGTCTACATTTGTGTCCTAGTGCTTTTACTCACATGCGTCAAGACTGGGGACCACATCTTAAGTGCCGAGCCTCCCAACAATATGGCTCCTATAACTCCAAGCAAAGCAATGATAAGACTAAACAAGAGCAAAACAGCAGCAGGTGACATCAATGCAGGACAGGACATAAATGGGATTCGAACATGTAATAGTCTCAATGTGTAAGATCAAAGCTAAAACCACCACCACCACCACTAAATATGCAGTATAGGAAAAGTGTACATGTTAAATGCTCACTTTACCTACATATCTGTTACACCAGACATTAAGCCACAACAGGGAAAGGACAGGAGCCAAACAGAGCACAGGCCAGCAGGTGTGTCATATAACTATATTTGCCTGCACTGGGGGAGCATTCCCTCTCACACAACACATACAAGTACCGATCTATATCCTATATCCTTAAGAACTTTCTTTACCACTCACTTAAATATTAGCTATATATATTAGCTACCTATGCAGCTTATGAAGGGGCCTATGAAGCAGGATTTGGGTTACCAAAGTAAGGAAGATAAGTTGGGTTTTCAGTTCGACAGAAGTACATTGCCATGGTAACTCCTGCTGAACGCCTAACCTGCTTCATCCTATACTATATACTACTATGATGAACTGACGACTTGGCCAGGGTGTACCCTGCCCCACGTTCATGACAGCTGGGACCAGCTTGAGATGTTGTCCATGAATACCATGAACAAAATCGGAGACAAGGGGCAACCTTGTAAGAGTCTAAGACCCACTATAAACATATTTGACTTTGTGCCAAGAATACGTACCCTCTACTTCCCACAGGATCCCTGGGGGACATGGTCATAGGCCCTTTCCAAGTCCAAAAGAACACAGCCACTGGATGATCAAACTCCCATGACCCCCCCAGCAACCCTGCAAGGGTATGAGCTGATCCACTGTTCCATAGCAAGGAAAAAATCCACATTGCTTTTCCACCAAAGAGCTTGAGACTTGGGTGACCTCTGCCAGAGATAAAACCAAGGCTTCTCCCAAGTCTTCAAACCATGCTTCCTCCGAAAGGGGGCATATCAGTTAGGTTCAGGAGCTCCTTGAAGTGCTCTTTCCACCACTCAACAATATCCCCAGTCTGGGTCCGCAGTTCTCCACCCCAGCTGATCACAGCCTGAGCCAAGCCCTGCTTTCCCTTCCTGAGTCATCGAATGGTTTGCCAGAACTTCCTGGAGGCCAACCGTCATTTTCCCTGGCCTCCGAGAACTCCTCTCCTCTGGTTTTTGCTTCTGCAACTACTGCTGCAGCCCTTCTAGCCTCTCTGTACCTGCTACCTCAGGAGGCAACAGGTTTCTTATAGCCTATTATAGAGACTGGTGATGTACCACTCTACCTTTTTCTAATTTGATGTGGTAGCCCAACAGTGTGTGAGTATTTGAGTTCCAGGCACTCTCATTCAGTGCCCATGATACACAACTATTTCAGCTGAAAGAATACAGCTAAAATTGGCATGCACACTATAAAGAATGCATCAAAGCAACACATTAATACACAAGCGTAATTCTAGTCAGATACTTGTGTCCTAATAATGGTTCAGTGATATGATAAACATTAACTTGCACATTCACATCAACTGTCAGCTGTCCTTCCTGCATTTGGCAGCTGCAGCCGTGTTTCTTTTAGACTGTCGTGGTTTTAGTGAAGCTGGATAATGCAAAGACATCTTGACGCGAAGACCCCTGGTCTTGACTCAGTCTCACCATTAGTTGGACTTGCTCATTACTTGATCCCTGCGTGGTAAGGTCTTGGTCACTGGTACGTCGCGGTCTTGGTCATGACTTGGTCCTGATTTAGCTGGTCTTGAATACAACACTGCTTAATACTGTAGTTTGGTTGCTACCAGTGTGTCAACATACGTGTTTGTGCATTTGCAAACTGACACCAACTTTATGTTTAAGGAATCACCAGTATCTGTTTGTATAATGAAGACAAACTAGGGTTGGGTGTTTTTTTACACACTCCTCATTCCTAAATGCAATGCTGTCCAGCTGTAAAAACACTAGATCAATCCTGATGCTCATTCATCATGGTCCAACTGCTGCCAATATACACAGAATAGAGCCTGAAACACATGCTGTACACCAACACATAGGTTCAATAGGAAGCAATAGTCACATGGTTGCACGAACTCTTAGGTTCACTTCAAAAGGTATTTATGTTATTCTGGCTGGAGCTCTTCTTGGTCAACTCTGATTGACCTCAAGGTTAAGCTATTCTCGTGTGCTTTTTGGGTTGATTCAAACACAACACATGAAGTTCAAATAAGAACATGTCTTTAAATCAAAATCATTTCACACCACGAGGAACGTAATTGAGGTCAAAAATAATAATAATTTGAAAAATTATAAATTGTATGATTTCAAAAAAGTCTTGTTGGGGTGTTGTTTAAAAAGCAAAAGTAAGAAAATTACTACTGCAAATTCTTGAAAAAACAATAGTCTTAAGTAATTAAAAATTATGTCTAAATTTATTGCACCAGTCTAATGATTGAAAGAAATGATTGTGTTGGGGATCACGCCCAAAATGGCCATTAAAGGTTTAAACAAAGTGGAAGAATTTATACTTATACAACATTTGGCGACATACAACTTCAAATCACACAAAAAGCAGACCAGATCTTTCACGTAGGAAACCTTTCACACTGAACCTTTAATACTTCTCCATTATTTCTTGTGAAACTCTTCATTTTAGTATTTCTTCTTCTTCTAGTAATAGTAATTATAGACCTGTTACAAAGTGGAAACAATCCTTTGATCATCCCTGCTTTTGAAAAAAGGCAAAAGCTGTTGTAATGATGTGCATTACACAGAATGTTTGCATCATGTTATTGCTTTCGTTGGCGAATAAATCATTAAGAGAAAAGGTGTGAGTTTGTTTATCGAATTAGTCTATATATAAGTCTCATAAATCAAGCTTTCATTTTCCCAGGAAATCTCATGCCTGGTGGCATGCCTGGTGACTGTAAAGTGAAAGCGAGGCCTATAGAGAACCAGGGGAGTAGCACAAAAATCTAGAGTCTGTAAATAGGCTTTCTCTATGGGCACCTCCCCTCATCTACGGATATTCATTCTGCTATCTTTGTGGGCCCTCCTAGCATTGTGTCTACAAACATTATTTAAGTAAAGAAATCTTTAACAGCATCGGAACAGATTACTAACATGGACTTAGTGTTTCTTTAGTCTTAGTTTGTGAATCACCTACAAACTAAATGTGGGGGGGTGACAGAAGTTTCTAGTCTGAAATCTAATACCTTTAAATAGAATACAGGGAACATTAAAGGGGTTGTGACTCTCTCTGGAGAAATACACTTTGCATCTACAGGCAGCATTCAATTAAAATCCTTAAAGCCCTTTCTTCAGGCAGGGGATAGGTGACACATACTCTTACATAGACACACACACAAATGCACATTGGGAGGGGATTTAGAGAGAGACGGCTCTAGAGTCTGACATCAATAAACCTAATTCAAACCTCCAGCTTACATTTCACCACAGAACTGATTTCCACTAACACTCAGAACTACACAAAGAACATGTTCTGTATTGATCATGATACAAATGTGTATACACAAGCATGAATTCTTCACACAAATGCACACATACAGTGCATGTTATGTATGCTATATCTTCCTTTCTCTCTGTTTTACACACACACACACACACACACACACTCAGACAGCAAATAAAATCCCTGCCTGTCTGTGTTGGTTGTCCAGTAATGTATTCAGCTGCACACCTCCCGTATTTAGCAAGCTCACTGTGTCTGGCATCTCCTTAAAGGTGAAAACGCCTCAAAATGTCCCTGGAGATGATCAGCTGGACCCAGTGAAATGCTCACCATTATGACTAGATAAGACTCTTAAGGTACAATGGAGTACAAAATAAGATATCATCAATAAGCATATTACTGTATAGACTCCAGTCAGAACACAATAGAAAAACAAGTGAAGGTGGTATGTTAAAGTTCTTTCAGCACTGGCAGCGGACAGATGCCTGATAAAAACCATTGATAGAGAACTTTTTGACACACAAAAGACACTATTACATACATTAAATTACTTTTACCATCAAGTGCGAGGGACTCGGGACATCCGGGAGCTGGATTTTGATGGCTTGATTGACCTCTCTTTAAAAGAAGTCTAATAGAAAGCCAGTGGCATAGGCGCATTTTCACTGCTGCGTTGTCAGGTGTGGCCCTGCCTTACATTTGAATCTCATTTATGTATTATTTCATGAATGTGCATATTATGCATAGAGTGATGTAAAACTAAAGTTTGGTTAATGAAATATACCAAAATAATTAGGATAACTCCACCATAGACTAAGGTTACTTTGCCAATGGTCCATGGCTGTGATAGCAAATTGTGCAGATTGAATAATGGTGATATTCACCTTTAAAAGGGTCCAGTGTGTAAGATTTAAGGGGGCTCTAACTAACATGTTTTTGTCACATCAGAATGACATTTTTATATCTGCAGAACAAACACCATCTCCTGATAGGCCCATGCCACTTGTCTTTCATGGTAGGACAGGAAGAGGTTGTAATCGGCAACTACACCTCTAGATGACACTAAATCCTACACTGGTACTTTAATTTTAATAGTATTAAAGGGCCCTGTATTGAAACGGGCTTGTGTAGGACCCAAATGCAGCACAACAGCAAGGGATACTTAGTAATGTTCTTTATTGAGAAACTCACAGCAGGCGATATGGCAGGTGAGAGAGAGGGAATAAGTCCTGAGTTCAATCGGAGAGTCTGTGGCAACGAACTGGAGCAGGGGGACAGACTGCCCGGGGAAACCTCCAAACAGCCAGGGAAACAGTCAGGCAGACACCAGAAACACTGAGGCAGAACTCGTGGTCGGGGACGAAAAGCTGAGGTGATTACCGGGGCAGAGACAGACGAGCAGGTCAAAGGCAGGCAGGATCGGCAACGGGAGATCAGTCCGGACAAAAGTGCTGGAAAGACTTGCATGACGCGAAGAACAATCTGGCAAAGAGTGTCTGGAGGTTGGTGCTTAAATACAGGGTTCATTACTGATGAGGAGCAGGTGTGGGAGGCGGGAGAAACCATGGTGACTGATGAGGGGGCGGGGCTGACAGGTGAGTGGAAAGTAACTGGGTGCAGGTAAGAGGGAAAAGCAGGCAGTGGACCGGAGTGGATTGTGACATGTATGGGTTAGGAAGTTCTACCACATGCATTATATATCAAGAATACATGTGTGTGTCTAGTATATATACTGAGTTGTAGAACTGAGAATCATTCCAACTTTACTCTCCAACCCTCTTCTCCCTCTCCGATCAATTATTCAATTGCAGCTGTTAATTAGATACCAGTGTGAACCACATGTTGTCTCGGCTGCCAATTAGGAGGGAGCTCATGCGTGAATGAAGGAACAGTGTGGCGTGGTCAGAGCTCTCTGGGCCGTATGATTGGTTGGCTTTCCTCGCAGATGAAGAGGCAGCAGTGGGGAGAGGGAAAAAGGGACAAGCGGTTAGATAAGTGCACAACCAAAAGTTATGCAACACTCATCGATTGAGGAGTGTAAACGTACAACAGAAGCCACTTATCCTGCCTGAAGTTTGTGTTCTGTCGGCTTGCTGTCCCCGTCTGGGGAACCCTGTCTCCTCTCCAGACACCCCTAATGATTTAGAGAGTAAATGATCCACGATGGAGTGGATTTACACAGTTGGGCTTGGCTCTTGCCTGATGCATCTGCTGCACAATGGATACAGAAAAGCCACCATCACTTTCTTTAGCACTACAAACGCCAAAACCTCTTCTAGCAACTGTTCGAGGAGGTCCCACTGACCTTAAAGCAAACTTGAAATGACCCTGGTTGTTGTCAGTTGGGATGACATACTTCAGCCGGTAAAAATATTAAGCTTTTGGCAACTGTGGTGGGTCATCCACTTCAGACGAGCACTGTCTTCCATTCAGCCAATCATGTGGGGTAATTTACTCTGAGATGTTACTAATTATTTATATCAGATCTGAAAGGCATTTAGAAATATTGAGCTGACACTTAAAGGAGCCATAAAATGTTTCTCATCCAAGAAGCTCATAAAACATTAGGGGGAAAGTGTTGCTGGCTTTACCGCACTGGAAATTGGAGTGATCCACAGGCGCGACTGACAACCAGAAACCTGACCTAGTCTGGGAAAAATGATGCTTACATCCCAACAGAGGAATGCTATGATTATGCAATTTTAGGTCACAGCTGAGGAAATTATGAAGCAGAAGACATTTTTATTCTGTCTAATATTTGGAGCATTTTTGTTTTTGTTTTGTGTGTGTGTGTGTGTGTTAGAGGAGAAGAAGTGTCTAAACACAATGTTTGTGGGAGTAAACATATAAACAGATTTCTCTTTTTTTTCTCCTGTAACACACTAGATGCTGCTTCTGAGACGATGGGGAAGCCACCCCTGGGCTAAGGCGCACACACACGCGCGAACACACATGCGAACACACACATTAATTAAATCCACCTTGAAGCATAAAACGGACGCCTACTCAACCTATAACTTCCCAGAATCTCCAGAGTCCTTTGCCAGCTGGACATGCTGAAGTCCACACGCACACACACACACACACGCACACACACCTACACACACACACACACGTGTAAGATGGAAAAACAGACAGTGTGCTGGGTCATAGATGTGTGTTGTTACATAAAACACACCACAGATGTCATTTCATCTGCTCTTGGTCTCTCTCTCTCTCTCTCATGCACACACACACACAAACACACTTTTCTTCAGATAGCCTTAACAGCAGAACTGTTGAGTGTTTGAGCATACAATGTAATGACATTGATGACTTTGTTTTTGCAAACTTTTTGAGGCAAAAGACATTCCTGAAATATGCAGCCAACACAACATAAACAACACATACTACATGTCCGGGTGATGCCAAACAGCTGTGTTAAGAGCTATTAGAATAACAGTGATGCAGAAAAAATGTTCATTATTGCCTTTGTCCACAAAACATTGTCTGACTCTTGATCTTTAGGCTGACGACTTGCTTTCTGGTGCTTCTTCTACCATATAATTGTCTTTTATGTTGAAAGCACAAACAAAGAAAATGCTGCTTTGTCTCGCTTGTCTATCTTTGCTTTTACAAGTGGAACCCACAAAGTATTCAGTCCATCTGAATGTGTTTCACAAAAAACAGGTGAACGGTTGTTGCTCAGCTTTGAGGCTGCATTCTTAATGCTGGAATAATCATCAGTGGCTTGTCCACCTTGTGTATATGATGCACACACAGACACACACACATGCAAGTAAACACACTCTTAGTATTAATAAAATACAGGCACACACACATGCACCACACACTGTGGCCCCAGGCCATTATCTGAGGCAGGTCCAAGCGAGGGTCTCAGGGTTATTGGAATGTCATTTCACTGTTTTTGGAGGGCGATCAGATTTCCAATTCCTCTTGACCCCGCTCCTCTCTGCCTCCCTTAGGGCTCCGCAGCAAATGAACAGGGTCGCTCTGGTAGAACAGGCCCCGCCAAACGTCGGATCCGCCGCAGGCGTGCTAGCGGCGGAGTTGATCCGATCTATGAGGAGCCAAAAAATGTAATAAACATCACATCATACTGTGATTAGTTTTATGTCTGTCACCATAAAACAGTGAGGATTTAGAACATTTTGTCACACGCTGGAACATTTTCAGCAACATCTGGAGAACTGTGTTGCTTCATTTGAGGTTTGGGTGAGACAAAAGTGAGAGATGAGTTTGTGGTAAATGGAGAGACTCTCGCCTTCATGTTTTGTGTAAAATAGTCTCAGTTTTTTAGCACCCTGTCATAGCACCTCCATTCACACACTGATCCCTTTTTCAAACCACTGTTGACAACCACATAACCCTGTAATAGAGTGTCAGGAGCAATCTGGAAACATTGCACTTTGGGAGGCCTTTTTCAGATACAAGTTCGATATGTCCTGCTCAGACTCAGTGTCTTTGTCTGTTATTCTTATTCAATTTTTTCTCTTTCTCACTCGCCCTCTTTCAATCTAACAATTGTGCCTTTACCTCACCTGAACCTTTGTTTAGTTAGTACGGTTTAGTACACTGTGAATGTGTCCCTGAGTGGATGTGTCCCTGAGCTTATGGTAAGAAGAGCAGGGGAGAAATATAAGAGAGGGAGAGAGATGAAGGATGGACGGACACACAGAGGGAGAGGATGACATAAAACAGATAATTCAGGGTCAGCAGGTTCAAAGCCCCACAATGCTCGGATGCTGTCAGCTATATTTCATCTCATAAGTGTAATTCCATCTGTACTTCCTACACTCTTTTGTGACTGATAGTAAACATACATTTCATCTTCACAAACAGTTACAGATTAAGACACGATGGAACAGATTGGACACAAGAATGCTCTCTTTGAGAAGTTTCAGTTGTGTCTTAGTGCTCTTCACAGCATCGCACTGCAACTGTGCTACTTAGCGTGATGAATGGCTTGCTTTTAGCCCCTGAAGTTGGTCGTTCATCAGTTCTAGTTCACCTTGACCTTTGCACTGCAATTAATACTACTGATCACTCTGTCCTTCTTTACCCTCATAAACACTGGTTGGACTAAACTGGTTTGTGTCTCCAAGATTTTAGTGTTGAGATCAGATCTTTTCTACCAGGATGCTTTATGGGGTGATCGTGACATATATCAAACACCCTTTTAGTTTTGTTATGCTGATGATACTCCGTTCTACTTTCCGCTATTAAGTTAAAGTCCAGTCTTGCAATAGTATGTCCTGTGGCTGAGGAGTCATGTGAAGAGTTTATTGATTATTTCTAAAATAACTTTTGTCTGGTATTTATCGACAAAAGACATCAAATATGAGATTACGTGCCATGTCAAATTATTAGGTCTTACTGGTTGTTGCTATATCAAGATTTAGGATGGTTTACTGTCGGAAATCTTGCAGAAATCAGGTTGGCAAAGACATTATCAGCATCTGCTAACTCAACACCTCATACAACTCTTCCCCATAACACATAAACCTACATATGCACCCTCCTTGCGTGCCTATATTTGAAGCATTTCACTGTGGTTAATCGACCCTTGACCCACTAAGAGGATGATGGGAGGTATTAGAGGGGAGCAGAGAAATACCTGGGTGGATCAGGTCACTGGAACAACACCACTCATATTGGAAAAAGGTAATACGTTATCCACGTGAATTAGGATGGACTTGTATCAGCCAAGCTGCCTCTGTGTGATCTATTTATGCTGCACATGAAAGTTAGCCTGAGGCTAACTGTGGTACGATGCATCAAATGTTAAGATTTATGTTTAATATTGTACGTTGTTCCCTAGAAATAAAATTAGGGAACTTAAAATTAGATACGCTGAGCTCAAATGAATACAACTTCCCTCGGCACATTTTTCTCTGTGTTTATGACGAGAGCAGCTTTCAAGGATGACTGTAAAGGTAAACCACTACCTCTACTTCTTATTCTTTCTTTCCACTATATGTGTCTCGACCATGGCAGCTGGACTGCAGGTGTGTGTGCCATCCATTTGATTTTAACTCTCACTCTGTCACTTGTTGGAATCAGTTCAATTGAAGGAACATTTACTGGCAAGACAATATGATTGAAAAAGCATGTTACCAAACATATATGAAGAGTGAAGTGAGATATGAGATATGAGATATGTATATGGGTATGTGGACAACGTGGCCTTTTATTGCTTTTTATTCATGTTTTTTTTATTGTTAGGGCTTGGCCCCTTTGTTCCAATAAAGGGGAATCTTATTACTATAGCACACAGTATTTCAGAAAATAATGTTTGTGACAGAAGCCTTGAGGAAAACCTGTGACAGATGTTCTTGTGGAAGCCTCGCCAACTTCAGTGACCGATCCTACCAACATGTGGCCGAATGGAAGCAAATCCCTGCAGCCAGGTTCCCGCTTTCCCAGAAGTGTGGAGGATGTCATAGCGGCATATGAATGTCCATGTTCAACAATGGCATACAGATGTGAAGTGTGTGTGTCCAGACACTTTTGGCCATAAATAAATTGTAAATAAATAGTGGCACAGTGGTACACATACAAGCAGCTTTCAGAAAGAGCAGTTATATATTCCTCTGCCAGTTCTTCCATGTGTTTCACTGAGTGAAGCTTGAATGAGCAAAACTCTTGGAACAGAAGAAAAGGACGAAATTTTAGGCGGCATATTTGGTGAAATTCCTGTTTATACATTTTTCATACTTTGGTGAAATTTCATCAAATAAAAATCTTGTCTTCTGGCACAGAATTACTTTTCTCCAAGCATTGTCCCACTTTAGGATTCATTTGGATTGAATATGAGCGTAACTGAAAAATTACTGTTCTAGTTTTGGAATTTACTGACTGTTTCCATTAATTGAAACTTTTTTTTTTTCTTTTTAAAGTTAAACTCTTTGAACATTAGACTGTGTTCATGGTACTGTATCAGAGCTGAGAGTGGACTGCTCTCTCTGTTTTCAAAGCTCCTATATAGCAGACATCACATCTCAGCACACCTCTTGTCTTATGGATGAATGAGATATAGCCCCACATTCCTTCAATCACCATTCCCAAACTTGAAAGGTCCCAGCCAGCTATGCACTATTTTATTGCCAAGATTCCTCATACTACTCCCTGTACCTGGAGCATATCCTCCAGCTCATAACAAATGTACAACTTGCCCATAAATGCCTGCTTTGGAGTATTTAGAAACCGCATTTGTTTTCAGTTGAAGAGGGAGCAGAAAGGGGATTCCCGGTGGCACAGTAGTGACCCTGTGTTAAGTGATGCCTGTCTGCCCATTTTTCTGTCTGTCTTCTGTACATGCTTTCCAAGGATCCCCAATTCTGACCAATGTTCTGTTTTTGTGTGTGTGTGTTTTGGATCCAGGGCTTTGATTTTCTCAAATCTGGAGCTGGTTGCACCAACAAGTTCAACTTAAGCATAGTTAAAACGTGTACACACATACACAGGTGTGTACTATGTGGAGATAGCTAACTCAACCGACTGATAAAGATAACGTTAGCGATGCTGACCTGTTTAGAGTAAAGAGTAGATTATGGTTGACACATCTTGATAAAAAAAGCTTCTTAATATTATGTTTACTCACATTTCACAGACCTCAAACTAAGTCACAAACTCACACATCAAATCAAATTACACATATCAATAAAATGCAGTAATACCTTTATCTACAAAGGATTGGCAGATAAGTTATAGTGCTTCTTTGTTTGTGCTATAGCTCATGATGCCACAGTGACTGTCTGTTGGCCTTAACAGAAAGTTTTTATGGTGAACTCAGTTTAACGAATCACTACTTTGAAACTAGCTAGTAGTTAGTAAGGAGTTAAACTTATAAAGGACTCTGAGAACAAACATTAGCATTGATGAATCACTGGTGTCATCCAATCCTGATCAAAACGCACACATAAATGCGTAAGCACATATGGACCCAGATACACGCCCATGCTAAAGGCAAAAACTTGGTCACCGCCTGAGACGAACACACACACTTGCACCTAAGTTTTCCCCTTCCACATCTCAACTCATGCGGCATGGTGGTGGTGAATTAAAGAGGGGAGCAGTGAGTCCGTTCCCCCCTTTAATTAATAACTGTCTCTGTTATTACCGAAGCCACACTCATCTTTAGCAGGGAGGAGAGAGGAAGTCCTCCCATTTAACCTCATAAAAAAACAGAGAGGGTGGCGAAAGAGAAGTTTGACGTCCACAGAAGAAAAGTAAAATATAGGACATATGAACTGTAACAGCAATCAGCCGACACATTTTGCCACTACAGATGCTTTTTCTGTCACCAATAGATGATGAAGGGGTGCATGCATCTGTTTCCAGTTGCTTTATGGTAACAGTAGCACAGATTATACATCTGGTTGCATATTTCTGGCATGTTTCCACATGTGTTGTGTTTGTCTACATGTGTGTACACTGTGTGTGTGTGTGTGTTGTGGGGGTTATCGGGGACTCAGGTCTAATAACAACCTTGATTTTGTTCTCACAGAGGCCTCTGAAGTTGCCTCCACTCCATCAAGTCAGTGTGTGGTTGCCCAGCAACCGAGGGTCCGGTGTTCCCGAGCGGCACTGTTTGTTCCCTACGAATGATCCGCCAGAGAGAGGAAAGATGGGCGGAGGTGAGGATGAGAGAAGGAAAGACACAAATTGGTAAATGGAAGACGCAGCCTCGAGGGGCCCTGAATCAATGCCTGAGCAAACAAGCTCTGTCTGTCTCTCTTAGACGCCATCTTTCTCTCTGTTGGAAACTACTTTTGCTTTACTGTCTTATCTCGCTCTCTCTGACACTCATTCTTTCATATAGTCTTCTTCTTTTTTTTCTGTTTTATAAGCGCTCTGTCAACTAATTAACTTCCATTTTTACTTTCAAATGTTCCTAATTTCCTCTAAATTATTCAGCTTTCTGTCTCACCCCACAGGCAGTTCATTTTCTCACTTCTTCCCCACGTTTCTGCTCCTTAATAAAGACTGTGTCTCACAACATAAAAATCTCTTCTCTCTTTCCCATTTCCCTGTATAAACTGACTGATGAAAATAGACTATAACAGTGTTTCTAGTGCTCAGTGATCAGAGTTTTGACTGCTAGAGGAAACCTCCTGCTATTTGCTTCTATTGAAACATCTACTCGACACGTGTTATTTATTTATTTTAGCAGTTGTCAAATTGCTGTTTATGTTTGGCAATACTGAAAGCTTAACATGAATGTTACATGATCAGTGGTAATATTGAAAATCATCAGGTTGTTGAATGTGTTTTTGAAAAGTAATATTTCAAAATTCATGTATGGTATGACTCGATATAAACAAGTGATGAGGGAAAGGATTTCAGAGTGAGCAGATGTGACGGATGGTGAACAGGCCAGCAGAAGAGGAGTGGATGCATCTTGGTGGTACATATTAATGACAGATTGGGGTTCAGGTTCACCGAGGGCTTTGAAAGCGAGTGGAAGGAATCAGAATTGAATGCGATTAAAAGGCAATGGTGGGTGACGTAGTCATATGAGCGGGTGGGGCAAAAGGAGGAGGAATTATAAGAGAGAGAGAGCAACTGTTAATTGTCCAGTTCAAATGAGTATTTGTGGGTCAGTTAGTGGAAAAGCAGAGACTGGATTTATGAATGGGTTTATGGAAAGCATGCTGACAAAGACTTGAGTAGGTGTAGTATGTCAGAGCAGGTAAATTGGGCCAATAATATAGTGAAATCTAATTGTGTTCACAAAAGTTACTACATTGTTATTTAATACGATAAATATGAAGCGTATTGTGTGCTTCCAGCAGCAGGCAGATGTATACTACTTGATCAGTTGTCAACTTTTTGGAGAATTTTCTTCTTCCCAGAGAAATCATTCACCCTCCATTGGAGTAAGCTGGTGGTTTTACTTGCACATTTCTTTTTACTGATCGCTTATCTTGCTTCCGGGGGTTTAATATTTTTGACAGTCGTCTGAAATTTATGAGCTCTGAATGCCAAAAATTGGTTGATCACTCATAAAATACGACGGCCCTTCATCGCGATTGTGGAATGACTTCAAGCAAGTGAGCGAAAACTTACCCAGCAGGGACAGTGAAGAAGCCTTGTGATGACAGGAGCAGTAACTTCACACTACCATTAAAAAGTAGACAGCAAATTAGGTTGTTGTAAAGAAATTTGGGAATATAAATACAGGAATATTTACATGTATGAGTGGTAACACATTGTTGTAAGATAGATAGTTTAGAAGGTATAGCTGCACTGAGGAGTTCACTGCAAGATATAATCTGACATTTCAGATAAGGATTTAGATTTTGAACCCGGTTTGATAATAGATGAGAAGTCAGTGAACCAACAGCAGCCAAACATACCAGCAACAGATCACTTTTATGTTCTACGTGCCGCTGCTGTCGCAACCAGGATGCTCCTGACAAAGAGATTGTTAATATCAGTGAGGCACTTCTCCAGGTTAAATAAAGTTATACATAGAAGAGAATCAGGAAAATGGTGCATTCAAGTTTAAGCAAATTACACAGCCACAGATGAGCAGTGTTATTGCCGTAAGAAAATATATGGTCAAAACTAACATCAGCTTGTTCAGATCTGCCTTGGTTGGTTGCATAAAAGATATTTAAACTCCAACTTGTGGTGTCTTTCCCAGTCAGACCGCCCCGTGTGATGCTACAGTTCACACCAAAGCACAGAAAGAATGCAATAAAAATGGCATCATATGATTTCAATTTAAATTCTTAAAAAAATAAAGTTAGGCCCTTCTGACTTTCACAAACTGAACCAAAATAACTGTGGTTTGACCAAATCATTCCACAGGCCAGGCTATGAGTGCAACAATCAAAACAGATTCATTCACAGTGAGGCATTATGTGGAAAATGTGGAGATCGAGCCTTGGTTTTTATTTTGAGGTCTGCGGAGGCTGCATGACATCAGCGCGTGTCTTCACGACTTTGAGGAGTACTGGATTCCCTGTTTAGCAAGCTATCATTTAAATAAATGTTATAAATTTATCATATTAAAGTAAGCAGTCTCTTTAGGGTTGAAAGTTAATGGATCCTGACAGATCTTGTTACGCAAAGTTTCAGACAAAATAATTTCGTTAAAGTTGCTCCAGATGGAGTTAGGTTCAAAGCAAACATTGAATGTACACTGAAGCGTGAGAGTGTACCTGGCCTTTCTGCCAAATTCGGCTTACATCAGCGCTCAGACCTAACCAGCTAGGGGCCAGAACACACACACACACACACAAGTACTGAGCTTCACAAAGGACACAATGTACTCAGCACCATCTCTTGTTCTTTTCCTCCTTTTCACCCTTTCCCCCTTCCTTAACCTAATTATATCCGTCCTTATCCTTCTTTCTACTCCCTTGCACTGCAGTGTTGGCATCCTCACCACCACTAATGACACGGTGTGATCTCCACAGAGTCCCCAGCCAGTGAGCTGGGGTCACATATGTTCTATATCATCTCCTGAACACTTCCATATGGAAGCGTGCCACCCATGCCAAGACCTGACACAAACACAGTGCCTATGCAGAAAGAAGGAGAGAGGAAATAAGACGGACAGAGTGACAGAAATAGTTGGGTGAAATAATAGAGAATAAACAATAAGAAAAACAGAGGGAGATAGATGGACAGAGGAAAAAAAAGCAAAGGGTGAAGGCATACACAGAGGAGTGCAGCAAGAGAGCAAGAGAGAGAGAGAGAAGGGAGAGGAACAGCCAATTAAAACCCAAACAGGGAGACTGTGAGTATGATGGAAAAAGAACACATACCTACCAGGTCTACTTTTCCCCTGTCTGGCTGTTGACTTAAGCAGACAGAAGCAGCCATAAACAGGAAAGACTAAAATGATGAAGCACCATGCTGCTGCTGCTACTGCTGCATGTCTCTGCACTCCCCCATCTTTTCAAAAAACGATTGTATTTTCAAAATTTTTCCCTCCTGAAAATAATTTTTTCCACCCTCACTTTGTTACAGCTGCTTGTTGGGCTTGAATTCAGCAGCATGGTATGAAAATTAATTTAAGGCTTTTTTAAAAAAGAAAATCAGGATGAACATCTTTATGAAGAAGTCAACAGCATAATCAGCCACAGCCGGGGCGGCTGTGGCTCACAAGCAGAGCGGGTCGTCCACCAATCAGATGATCGGCGGTTCGATCCCCG